>NC_134483.1:359254194-359266694 GCF_040206685.1 Ascaphus truei | reverse complement strand
GAGGAGTGACCTAACACTGACATAAATTCTGGCGTGAAGTGTTGTGTGCCGCTGTGGAACTGGCCCCACGTAATAAAACCTTTTATCAGGTTTCCCCAGTGGGAATGATTCTGCAGATTGCGGTCACATGTTACTAGTATAGAAGTACTAAAATACTGAAATGGGATTTACAGTTGTAGCAGCCGTTCTTGTTCTTGCTGGCGTTTTGTAGTGAGGTGGGGAGTGAGGTGGGGAGGGGAGGGGGAAGGGGAGAAACACGCCAGTGGGAGCAGTCGACATTGAAACAATTAACACAGTGTGAAAAGTGGACAGGGCTAATGCTTTAATGCACTCGCTGGCATACGCCAGCAGAAGTAACGCCTGCTACATCTGTACCAAGTTCTTTGACAAAGGACAAGTAAAATTTATTAAAATATGTTATATCCTTATTTAACTCAAAGTAACATAATATAATTTTTCAGGCACCTGCCCTACCCCACAGAGCCTACAATCTAATTTTTAATGCTAAGATCTCTGAGAAAGTAACTTTCTCTATGGAGATGACAATGAGATTAGAACAGTATCCTCCTTTTAAAGGAAGTGATGCTACCACTGTACTGCATTCCATTGTACACAACATATGTACCCGTTATTGTGCTACATGTAGTGTGCTTATCCAGGAGTCGCTGATAAAACGTTTTTTAGTTTTAGGATTGCAGCAGGGTGTCTCCTGAGCCGAACTGTTTATTTCGGCTCCAGGGACACCCTGCTTCCAGAGAAACTTACCTCTGTTTGGGGTGCTGGTATGTATGCAGCCAGGGAACTGTGTACCTAACCAAATGGCAGCTTAAATGTCTGGCGTCACACGGGCCAATAGGAAACAGGCGTTATGTCATCCCTTGCGGCTTCCTATTGGTCTGTGTGACCTGGACAAAGAAGACGAAGTGCAAGGTGCATTGCTGCTTTAAATGTCACCCAGTGTTTAATTGCAAAACTAGTAACCTTTATTGGATGGTATGTGGGGAAAACAGACCGTTTCGCAAACGTACATATGCGCATGTCAGCACAGTAGAAAAGGATTTTGATACCCACGCAACATTAATGGCTCTCACAATAGCAATGCAGTCCATACTCCTGCCTCTCATGCTGAGGCGCGCTCACGCTTTGCCTGGCCAGCGCAAGCAGGAGCTTTTGCCTGGCCGGCGAGGCAGTGAGCGCGCTTGCGAGGCGGGCAGGAGGTGGTACTTGGGACACTAAAACCAACCCACCCATCTCGCTGGCAGGCAGTCTCTCCCCCGTCCCCTTGGGACACTTCTTCTCCCCGCCCCCAGCCCCTCCTCCCCCCCCCACGCAACAACTCACCCGCTCCCGTCCACATCTCTCCCCCTGCTCCACTCACCTCTCCTCATTGGTTGCTTTGGAGGTCACGTGAGCGGACTCGGCGCTCAATCTAAAATGTCACTGTTGGGTGAAAGTCAGCACGCCTCCGCACGCCTGCGGAAGCGTGCGCGAGCCCCTGCTAAAGCCGCTCTCATTGCGGCTGCAGGGGCTCACTGTCGAGCGTCAGCGCGGGTCAGCCTTTAAGTTTATAAGCGTTTAAGAGAGAATTCCATTCAGACTACTAAAAGTCCTATGCGGCTGAATGAAGGTTTCACATTGACTCAGTCGATAAACTTGTGCCCCTCAAACGTTATATTTATTTGACTTCTTTCTACCTTGTGATGGAATTTTTATCTATAGTACTTTTCAGTTTACAGCTTAAACCTGATTTTATATACATTGATTAGTATAAGAGACAATGTTAAGAGGGAGTTTGCTATATATGCTTTTAATGTGGAAGTAACATTGACTGGCCTGCAGACAGATTTCTTCCCCCCCGTGTCCGCGGACTTGCGAGCCCTGTCCCTATATTTCCCCCCTTCTTTCCATGTACTTCGCTCCCCTCCATCTCACTCTTACCCCCTCTCTTCCCCACTCTCCCCTCACCCCCTCTTACACCCCCCTCTCACTCTTCTCCGTCCCCCCCCCCCATACAATTAACCCACCCTCACTCAATCCTGCATCCTCAATCCCCCCCTCCTCGCACTCATTTCCTTCCGGCCCCGCGCACACAACCCCCCCCCCCTCCCCATACATACCAAAAAACACGCCCCCCCTGCCCAAATACAAGAGAATAGTCCCGCCCCTCCCCTCAAATACATGCAAACCCCTGTCCCACCCTCTAAATACATCCAAATCCCACCTCCAAATACATACAAACCCTCGTCCCACCCTCCAAATAAATGCCAACCCTCCCACCCCCAGATACATACCAGCCCCCCAGATACATACAGCCCTTCCCCAAATAAATATAAAAGAAACAACCCTCCAAAAATAAATACAAAATACAGACTTTCCTTCCTTGGGGTGGTCTCAGGCCTCTCCTGCCACAGCTCTCCCCAGCTGCTGCTGACCACTTGTCAGGCTTCTATCTCATGCTGGTGCGCGTGCTGAAGTCAGAGGGAGGCCCTGCGCTGGACAGTGAGGGAGGCCCGCAGCTGGGGAGAGCTGGGCGCAACGTCTTTGCCTGGCTGCAGGTTCTCTCGTTGCCCCGGGCTCTCCCCAGCTGCGGGCCTCCCTCACTGACACTGTCCCACGTCGAGCCTCTGATGTTGGAGCGCCCTGGGCCTTTCTAATTTTAATACCGGTGTGGCGGAAGCCGGGCCCAGCTTGGTTCCGGCACGTGTCCGTGAGTGAGGTCTGCAGCTGGGAAGAGCCGGGGCCCGGCAGCAACGAGGGGACCAGCATCTGGGCTAAGTTGGGCTCTACTTCCCCCTCTGTAGCCACCGGCCCACCCAGTCTGCATTATTTTAATTCCTAATGCCATTTTTTTTAATGAATGTTTTGATCATACTCTGGTTGCTACAGCAACCATAAAGTCATATCCACTTCCTCTTTTGAAACAAGCCCTCTCACACACCTTTTTGAGCTCTGTACTTTGGCAACAAAGTATCACAAACAGAGCTGTTGCTGTGTTCCAAACAGCAGGCTCTCTATTACTCTGGAAGCTGTAACAATAATATGTTACACTTCATAATATGTTGCATGTCAGCTGCAGCATGTCACCGACTCCAGCACAAAGTTAGAAGGCAGCTATTTAGTTAGGCGCACAATTGGGATTTTTTGCAGTTTTAACGATTGCCAGTTTAGGTAGGAATGTAAAATTATACATTGCCACATGCTTTACATATACAAACGAGGGGGGAAAGTGTGTGTGGGGGGGGGGGGGATTTAGTCTTGCTGCTTTGCAGTGCCATTTCTAGATTTCCTAGCGGCTCATTAGATAGGCACAACACTCTCACTTTGTCATACAGCACCCCCATCATTACTCCTTGTCTAACAGCACAATAAGCATTCATGCATTTGTTCTGGATGGTTACTGTGACAAACAAAAGTTATTTAAAGAGGCTCCGAGTGGGGAAGCATCTGTTTCCCCTGATAAAGTTCTGCTAGGGAGAACGTACATTGTCTGACATGATGACTTTATAGACATGACCTGTGCAGGAAGTGGGAAGGGAGAGAGATGAAAACACAGGGACAAGATGGTGGGTAATAAGGTAACAAAATAGTTTTACTACAACTTGACTTTCTTAGGAGGTATTAAGCTCTCTCTCTCTACTGGTGTCTTACGGGAGGTACTATTGATATTGACCACTGATTAAGCGAATGGCACGTTTTGTAATCTACTTTGTATTTACTTTGTATTATGAGGTACATTGATACTTGCGATTTGTAGACACATTAATGTCAGCCCAGATTACATCAATTTAAAGTGTGATTACTACTAATTCTGAGATGGAGTATACATTAATGTGTTGTGATTCCCCTTGAGCTATGTCATCTTCCCCTCTTCCTGTCTCCTTTGTCATTTTAATTGCACATGATATTTTAACTTTAATTACTTTTTGGCTCGATTTATTTTATTCTGTGAGAACCACATTAAAAGTGAGGTTTTATGTTCATTTTCCACTAGAGTGCTCCCAAAATTGAATGCTGTAGCCTCTGTCCTCATCTATTTAGAATGTTATTTCCAGAAGCTCAGCAGTCGGTAGTAAAATACTGAATATTTTTTATTCTAACCTCTACACGTGTTTTCAGTCACATTTACATGGTCTAGAAATCAACGTTGAACATTGAATTTGCTCAAGTTGTATGTTTACTGTATGCTAACTCCTTTTTAGGAACCTACCCATTGTGCAGCCAATCCAGATCTCATCTTTGAAGACATGGAAGTCATGACGGATTTTGAACTGCACAGACTCTGCAGTGAATTTATAAGCATCTCTCAATTTAAACTTGAAAAAGAATTGATATTAACGTCTGGAAAATTTGAAACATTAGAGCGTCTTTTATCTGATGTGAAGAAAAAGGTACGATCTATCAAAATGTTTTCTCGCGTGTTTGTTTATTTCAACAGCATCACCTGAAAAGAATACATAAATGATCAGTACAATTTCCATATAAAATTGTTCTATTCGTTGTGGTGGTATCTGTTGCTCTCGAGACCATCTGTTAGAGCATCAGAAATTAGTCAATGCTGAGAGATCTAGTACTAACTTTACAATCTGGTGATACTGGAATTTGTGCACAAAATAGTTCTAGCCTTTCAAAGTGAGAAAATTACAGTGTAACATTAGGTTTACAAAAATCAGATATGTATATGTATATGTATTTTTAAATGGTCTTTTAACCTTTTTTTTGTTTCAATTTTTTTATTGTTTTTGGAGAGACACAACATATAATCGACACTGGTACACATATACTGTTTGAAGATTAACAGTTGTGGATACTACAGAAAGCCTCGACAGTCTGTTATCGCTGCTTAAATAAAATATTTGCTTTAACACGGTCATTACGCTGTTGTGGTCTGTACCCATATCTCAGGTTGTGTTAAGGAAGCAGCCGCTTCCGTATGTGTCTCTCAGAGTATTAGCAAAGAAAAGAGAAGAGCAGAAGAGAGAAGGAAAAGAAGGGGGGGGGTGGGGGGATGGGAGTGAGGGGGGGGGGGGGGAAAGAGCCTGTTTGTCTAGTCTCTCTGTATGCGTCCCTATACGGCCATTAGTTACCTGGCCATACCTCCCAGATTTTGTGAAATTTGTCCATCTTTTGGCTCAGCTGCGCCGAAAGGAGCTCCATCGTCTTTATTTCCCTTAGTCTCCGTAGCACCGTCTGCCTAGAGGGCGGATTTACCTTTTTCCAGGCCGCCGCAATAGCGCAGCGGGCTGCCGTAAGCACATGAATTATCATTTGATCTTTTAACCTTTTAATGCCCCAGTGATAAGCAAATGCTTTGGAGAGGTTTTACAATCATTTGATGTCAAGACTGTTCCAGTCCACAAATAAAAAACGACCCATTTTTCTTTTGTCGTTTACATATGATGCCACCATTAGTCACAGATGAGCCTAAGCAGCTGACGAACATGAATTTAGCAGACCCAAAGCACAAATATTTTAAAGGATTCAGCAAATACAAAAAAGTAAATGTATTAATGTAATAGTGAATTAATCTAAAGCAAATGCCACCGTTTTTGTCCTGCTATTTATGACCAAGTGTGTCTGCATGACATGCAATGGTTCCCCAAGACTGCATTAGTCTCTGAAATAATGATATTGTGTTTTCTTGCGTAGTGCTGACAATAGACATACTGCTTTATGTAGAATTTTGCAGACACAAGGGAGATAAAGGCTCACATTTAGTGGTGCTATTTCACAAGACCCTTTCCAGCTTATTGAAGTGACTAGGTCATAAAGAGTCATATGGAATAGCAACACTGTAAATATGGCCCAAAGTGACTTGACCATTGTCACGATGGGAGCAGACACTAGGATTCAAGGACCTGGTGAACACTAAACTACTCATTTAGCGTAATATTCTTGTTAATGTTTCCAATTGTGCTCATGGAAAGGCAAACAAGCTTACTGAGCATGTCATTTATTTCTTTAACTTTTTCTTTAACTGCCACAGTGTCCTTCAAAGAGTTTAGTGGAGGGTTTTGTCACCATAATCAAATTATTCATTGGAAAAATATTTTGCCTATGGAAAATATTGTCACATAATATTGCATAATCTAACGTTTTGCATATGTAATTTCTGCGTTGGCAAAAGTTGTGGGGTAAAAATGTGGTTGTTAGTCACAAATTTCAACAATAATTTGATGGATTTCTATTTTCAAATCACAAGTTGTGTGGTGTTAAATATAAAGATTCAACTTTGTATTTGAATATCAAGCAAACCAGAACTTACTTATGTAAATAACAAGACGGGACTAGTAAGGCACTACAGATTGCCACCGATTTTCAATTGTGAATTTCATTTCTAACATATATTCTACAAATGTTACTACACAAACTAATAGTCTGATTAAAAAAAATAATAATACATAAAAAAGTTTAAAGGGGCAGTATTCGACTTGGAAAGCCCTGTTATTAAAAAAAAATGAAGTTTTGAGCGCGCTGTCCCTCCAAATGTTCTCCCTCGGCTATCAGGTTCCTCCCTGCAGCTCCCGCTGACTTGGAAAGCCCCTCTTTGATTTTCAAACTTTCTCTTCTATGGGCTACAGAGAGTATCATTAATCGCCACAGTTATTTCTTTTCATCAATGTATCAATATATTAATAAATACAGAATATACAGATGTTAGTCTGTTTAACTTTTCTTTCTGCCAGAGGAAGCCGCAGGATCTTGGGCGCAATTTCCCCCTGCAGTGGGGAAACCTTGCTGCAGGTCGTGCCTTTCAGAATTAATGGAAAGCATGTAGTGGTGCTTTGGCTATGCGACTGTCACTTCACTAAAGCCTGATACTAGAAGTCTGGTTACATCTGTATGTTACTGTCCATGGATCATAGCGTAAAAAAGTACATCTCACAAACAAACCTTTACCACTCATCTGCTGACCGTGATGGAGTTTAAGAGCAAGCTGCCTGAAATTAATTTTTAGAGGCTCTGCGAATCACTTTGATTTGCTATAAATCAGACAAGTCTTGTTTTTTTTTTGTTTTGTTTTTTTTTATTAATGATTTTAACTTTCCTTGTCTCCATAATAGTCTAATGCCTTAAAGATTCTGGATTAATAACCTCCCTCCATGTTTACAAATTGCCTCATCTCAAAAGAGATTACAAAAAGATTGTTAAAGAGTTTTGATTTAAAAATGACTTATTTAAGAATACTTGTCCGATTTTGTTTACAAATGGTGTTGGTCATTTTATTGAAAATAATTACATAGTACAGTAGTTGTTTGGTCATATAAAGAATGGGGTTTGTAAAGGTGAAATAATTTGGTTATTGTATTGTCTGATGTAATGAACCCCAGATGACCTTTTAGTATGCATGCATAATATACAGTACGCCGTCATGTTCTCTTTTTTCACTTTAATGTTTTGATTATTTTCTTTTAACAGGGTGATCGGGTTGTACTATTCAGCCAATTCACCATGATGCTGGACGTTTTAGAAGTTTTCCTGAATCATCACCAGCATAGATATGTCAGGCTTGATGGGAAAACACAAATATCTGAAAGGTAGGCATAATTTTGTTTCTGCGTGCTTATGTACACATAACTCTTAACTCTGTGCCCAGAACATACTTGAAAATGAGAGGTAACTCAATGTATTAGTTCCTGGTAAAATATTTTATAAATAAATAACATTAGTCTCTCACTGATTTAGTATGTAATGGAGTAGCGTGGCTAAAATGCTTGAAATTGTAGGGTTGCAGTGGTAAAATGACTGTTGTGTGCTAATCCTGTAATTAATCCCAGGCAGAACTGATGCTCTTAGCGCGGGGCCTCTGTAACCGCTGCGCCCCCCCCCCAATAAAGTCTTGCGCCTCCAGTTTGCCCACCGCTTCTCTAGAACAAAGATCGTTTTCCTATATTAAATTACCAATTACTAGGTTTGTTTAATTTTCTCCCTGTTTTTCATTTTCACAGGATACATCTTATAGATGAATTTAATACAGATATGGATATATTTATATTCCTTCTATCAACAAAAGCAGGTGGACTTGGGATCAATCTTACCTCAGCAAATATTGTTATCCTTCATGACATAGACTGCAACCCCTATAATGACAAGCAGGCTGAGGATCGGTGCCACAGAGTTGGACAGACCAAGTAAGGGGCTCTACTAGACCCACTTCTGCAGCAGTAATGTGTTTGCAAGTTTCTATAGCAGCAGCCAGAACTCAGTGCACTATGGCAGATATTTATTATCTGTTTCAAACATTTTCCAATGGCTTCTCACCAAGAAAGCTCCGTACGTGTAGCAACGTTGGTAGGACACCCATCCCAGACCAACAATTGGGACCTACCAAAAACATATACAGTAGGGGAATGACGAGGAAGACCAAAATACGAACGGAAGCAGGAAATCTGGCTGCAAGGCTATTGGGGTCTGTTTGCCAGGCTTTGTTTAAAAAGGAAGGTTTTTAATTCCTTTCTGAATGGAAGCAAATCATCATGATTTCTTAAAGCTGGAGAGAGTTTATTCCAGACTCTTGTGGCTGTTTCTGAAAAAGCTCCCCAGCTTTATCAACCTTAAACGAGACTCAATCAGTTGTGGGGCGAAGGCAAATGTAAGGACCTGCATGGGGGTTTTTCCTGATCAGGCAGTTCTGAAGGTAAGGGGGATAAGACCATATATACCTTAAAGGCAAGGGTCGAGATCTTAAAATGAACGATTTGCTTCACAGGGAGCCAGTGCAGATCTTTTAATACAGGCGAGATGTGATCTCCTTGCTTTGCCTGCAATTAGACGGGCAGTGGCATTTTGCATCAACTGCAGGGCTTTGATAAATATTTGGAGACCCATCAGATGAGAATTTGCAAAATCCAGTCTGGAGAGAACCAAGGCCTGTGGTCTGGTTATCGATAGAAACGTTTTAATTTGTCTGTCCAATGGATTTGTAAGTACAGCTCAGCCCCGTTATAGCGCGATCCACTTATAACACGGTCTGAGCGGGGCTCCCGTTTTTAAAAGCTAAGCTGCATTTTTTGTTTTTTAAAAGAAATATTCAATGCTTTATTGCTAACGGACACATACAGAGAGAGACAAAGTTTTTCTTTGGCAAGGGGTGCCGACAATAGATTGTAAATTCTCTGCAACAGGAATGATGCCGTCTTATGTGTACAGTCAACTAGAAATAGAGCCTGGTGGTATTGTAAAATGCAGAGATTCTCACTATAATCACTGACTAAAGGCACAACAGCCAGCAGCTAATACCTTGTATGTTGAAATTATACATCCAACAAAACAATGCATACTGAATATACCCAAGATGCTAAATTCGATATGACACTGGAATGGAGTTAATTTAGGAATAGGCTACCCCACCAAAAGCAATGATCTGTTTTTCATGGTCTTTATCCATTTTGTGCATTTTACATAAAATGCTCTGAAAATCGATATATTGGGAACAATGTTTATAGTACATGATTGAGTATGTATTTTTGAACTTCACCATGTCCCACTGTGTATGTACATGGAATACCAGGCCGTGAGTCAGCGTGACTACAGCTATTCCAGTCATTTGTATTTATAGTAAAAAATACATTACAGCTGGGATTAAAGTAGGTTAGTATACCGAGATGCCAAGTACCACTTGGATTATGGATTCCTGTATTGGAGCACAGGGTTTCCAATTCTCTGAATGAGCTGCTTATAGGTAAAAAGGTTGCCCACAACCAACAATGCGGGTCCCTCCGCCTGCTCCGACCTGTCTTTAGGACCCGGCGCAGTCCGGCACTTCCTGTCTCCCACCGGAGCCGCAGCCTCGTCCTGCTAACTCTCCTTTCTCCCCCCGGGTAACCAAGGCTTGGCTGCTATGTGAGATATGGCCACGATGCGCAGGACAGCCCGGCTCAGGTGAGGTCTCAGGCCGCAGGGAGACCGGGGAGTGGCAGGGGCGGTATAGGGGCAGGAGAGAGTGGAGCCTAATGGGGACAGCGTGGGTGGTCTGGGACAGCTGTGAGAGTCTTGGCGGACGCGGAACCCATGAACGCGGCGGCCATTTTTAATTTTTCCCCGATCCCTGTTTAGAACGCGGTTGCATTATGTGGACCCCAAGCATCACGTTATAATGGGGTTCAGCTGTAGCAGTTTTTCGCAATGAGATTGACCAATTATGTTTTTGTCAATAAGCTCCAATGCTTCTCATCTTCTCTTTACTTTGGATGGCAGAGTTATTGATTTTTACTGTAGATTGTTGAAGGGGTTACTCATAGCATCTGTTTGTGCTTTAAGGCCTATCAGAAGCAACTCAGATTTAGAGGCATGAAGGTTTAGCCAGTTCAATACCATCCAACTAGAGATGTCGCTAAGACAAAACCAGCAGCTCTGCTCGGTTGCTGCCCCCAGCCCTGCTCGGTTGACAGTATGGGGGTACCTTTTGCAGCGCCCTTCTGGACGGTGATCGCAACGAACCGCCGGGGGGAGACCCGCTTGCGTCCCTAGCAACCTGTAGCAAACAAAGTAATCTCGCGCATGCGCAGAGAAAGGAAGGATAGAACCTAGTAGAAAAGAAGGATAGAGCCTAACTACTAACAATGCCCACTGTCCGTGCATGTAAACAGTGTTGTGCTCTAGCAACCACCTAGAGCATGCACAAAGCACACCAGCAAGCTAAAAGCGAAGCTAGGACCTAAAGAATGATGTCACCAGCAGACTGAGTATAACAACTGTCTACACCTACAGAAATATTGTTGTCAGACCCTCTGACCTAAATGAATGTGTGTTCTTCACATGATGCCATTTTATATATATATATATAATCAAAACAACAAAAAAAGAAACGAAGTTAGCGCCTCTATTATACCTTGACAAAACTGTGATTAAGTTTACCCAACTATGAATGCATCCAATGGGGTGGCAAGAGTGGGTATAATATACTAAAACCAGTATTATCCAAGGATTTTACGTTTATATGTTAAAATATGTAAAATGTTCAATAACAATAACCTAATACTTTATTAATTAATAAAATAACATAAAAACTAAATAAAAAATGTTAAAGTATTATGAAAGTGAATGAATTAAAATGCAAATGAATTAGAACTTAAAAAACCTTAAACATAGAGTCCTGTTCCAAAATAAAGCATCCAGGTAAAGGCAGCCCGTTTGAAAGGGGTCACTACTCCCTGTTGATACCTATGAAAAAAGAAAAGAAACAGGCGCACACCTAGTGCATTAAAGTATAACAATTTAGTTTATAGAACAATAAAAACAGTCAAATGCCCACTCACAATGGTACACGGTTTAAGAGCATGGACATTACCACTGCTGTTTAAGAAGAATTTTGGATCCTTTTCCCCCGGTGGTGCACTGATCAGAAGCAGGGAACTGAAGGTGCTGGTTCCCGGAGGGACTTCCTGTGCGGGGCGCCTGACCGGAGGGCCGCCACTTCCGGTTGTTCGAACCACGTGGAGAACAAACAGGAGAAGGATACCATTGCTGATATCGGACGGCAGTACTGGCTTATGAGAGCCTATCTCATACCTGCTCTTAAACCGTGTACCTTTGTGAGTGGGCATTTGACTGTTTTTACTATTCTATAAACTAAATTGTTATACTTTAATGCACTAGGTGTGCGCCTGTTTCTTTTCTTTTTTTCATTTTATATATATATATATATATATATATATATATATATATATATATAATCACACAAACACACACACCCCAACTGACTAGGCAAACAATAAAAACACAATAAAAGAAAGTAAACCACAATAAATGCACATAAATAGTAAGTAAGCAGAGGGAATAAAAGGGATGTCGTGGGGGGAGAGTAAATAGGACAAGGTAAACAAAAGTTGCATGTAAAATAAACGGACAGTCAAAAATTCCTAAACCTAACTACTAACGACGCCCACTGTTAGTGCGTGTAAATATACTTGGACACCACCAAGTTCTTGTTACATCTTACAACACTTAGCATCAACGCACCAGACATGCTCCTGGTTACCATGGATGTGGACAGCCTCTACACCTCCATCACACATCGTGAAGGTGTGGAGGCTGTCCGTTTCTATCTTGCTCAGACAAAATCATTCAATAATCAGGAGCAGGATTTTATGTTTCACTACTCAAGTTGGTGCTATTTTCGAATTATTTTTTGTTCGAGGATCAATTTTTCAACCAGGTACGAGGGACCGCGATGGGTTAAAACGTGGCTCCCTCGTACGCGAAAAATTTTATGAACTTTTTCGAGGATCATTGTGTACACCAATCCGTTGTTTTTGTTGAATTTGCCATCACTTGGCTACGTTACATAGATTACATTTTCATGTTATGTCAGGCAGTATGGATTCTCTCCTTTTGTTTCATCAACAACTGAATACTGCTCTGGATACCATTAGCTTTACAATGCATCATGACCCGAAAGAGGTTTACTTTCTGGACACTAGCAAGACATTGACCGCACTACCGTTGATGTCCTATAGAAGAGCGCCTATGATCGGGGAATCTGTTGTCCGGGCTGATTTTGG
>NC_134483.1:358871694-358934194 GCF_040206685.1 Ascaphus truei | reverse complement strand
ATATTTTTCTTGCACCCTTCACTGCTTCACTTCCATCATTTTTAAGGGATAGAACTGATACACTTTATTTGGGTTACCTTAGATGTCACATCACTTTATATTTGTATACTGCACCGACACACTTTATTCGAGCAAATACCCAGTATGTACCTGGCAGATACCTGGAATGCGCCGCTCCTCACCTCTGACAAGCCCCGTTGCGTTTGCCTTCCCAGCCTGGGTTCATGCCTGGCTGACGGGCAGCTGATCTGTTAAATGATAATGATTAGGATTTAATAGGCTGCAATGCTTCGCGTGTCTACCAGATGGCATAAATTAATGAATTGTAATGCAGTATATATATATATACTGTGCATTATTGCAGCCAGCGGGAATAAAATGCTTCAATCCCTGCCTGGAAAATACCTCAATGCACTCGGGCAGAAAACAGTCACAAACCTCAATACACCCGGGTATACCCGAATTCGTGGGACTAGCCGAGCTCGAATAAAGTGTGTCGCCAGTGTAGATCACTCACAAGGAGTACAAGCCATCACACATTTTCTGCCCCTTTGATAATTCTTCCTCACTGACACAACAGCATTTCATTATAGATAATATTAATTTTATACTCCATCACAATTATTTTTTGTTTGAAAGGCACTTCAATCTCCAGACCACTGGGGTGGCCATGGGGACACGTTTTGCCCCCAATTATGCGGGGCTGTGCATGGGGAAATGGGAACTTGATTACATTTGGGAAAAAAATGAATTTAGTAAACATCTCAGATATTACCGAAGGTATATTGATGATATCCTGATTATTTGGGCAGGGACACTAGAAGATGAGGTCAAACATAGCGATGTGATGCCCGTGACGATGGACATATGGAAGCTACCATCCAAGCATACCGTGAGGACACCGACGGAAAGTTATATCTGGCACTTCACCATCATCTTTTGAGCTGGACTCCCCCCATTGTTTTTTCAATATCTGGTAATCGGGTCCGACCCTCTGTGGACTTGCAGATAATTGGATCACTGTGATCCACCTCTTTTTATGTAAGTGTTATATGTTCCATTTAGACATATATTAATTATATTTTGTTTTACTAATTGAGTCTTTGTTCTTTCTCTTTAGCGCCCCTTTTATGGATTTGCCCCGCTGGTCATGGGAGATTGGGAGCGGCAAGGAAAATTTCAAAGACTGAGATGAGATAAGGAATCAAGGGACAGCGCACACTGTATTTCTTAAATACCTAATTAGGTTTTACAGAATTACTTATTAACAAACACTAGGAGACATAAAGAAAGTGATTTATACAAGAAATTGTATTCATAAATTTGTATTAAGTGATCACCAGAGTATTGGAAGTTTACAGTTCACAATCACATATTAGTGTGTAAAGTTGTTATCACTTGTTATAAATGAATCTCAAGTAGGTTTTAGTTTCACTTAATAATAGATTATATTCAAACGTTATCACATTGGTGACGGTTGTCACATTGAAGATTTATATTCACTGACATTGTGAGATATTTGACACAATTTTTTTTCCATTTTTTTATATTTCCTGTGCACCTTCATCTGAGACCAGTGCCAAGGAAGACTATTGTTTTCTACAGCCTTTTTCAAGAGCATGGCATGCCCTTCCTTCATTCTAATGCAGCCTACATGGTCTGGACAGCTGCACTAATGCCCACGAGTTTGGAGCCCCGGTATTTACATATATAACCTTGTTTGTGATCTTTTTGGAGTGCAGCAGTGTATGCGCCCTCCCCCTCCTCCCTCTCAGGTTATAGGGGTCTTCGCAGTGACTTAATATTACATGATTCTGAGCAGGGTGACAATTATATTCACATCTTAAGGAATCACAGCATTCCAATTATAGCTACTCTAGCCCTCTTTCCCCCTAGGGTAAGAAGTGTACTGGTGCTGGCTTTACCTGTTGGCTCACAGAGATCCCAAACCTCCGCCTGATACAGCATCTCACCAGGGAGGGATCCCAACGTAGTGGGAGGAGCACCTCACAGGAACCACAATACTGATATCCACACACAGTATATAATAATAATAATAACCTTTACTTAAGAACATGAAAATATGCAGTGATAAGAGGATAATAATACTACTGGTTACAGCTACCCCTTCAGCCTCGCAGGGCCTTATCCCACCACCGTGTAACCCACACTGTGTCCACAGTACCTGATGGGCCCTCAGGCACCCAACCACCCCAGTGTCCATGAGAACACAACCCCACCCTTATATGTGGTCAGCGCTGCCACTATGGTGTGTGTACTTTGTTGGTGCACTTAAAGATATAGATACCAGCACCCGGGTGCGCTGATAGGTAGCTGCACAGGATCCGCTGATCCAGCGATGCTTCTACTTCTGTGGTGGTCCTCCTCCATGTGGGTGGTATCCAGCTGGAGTGTCCCACACAGACAGTCTTGGTATATTGTCAAGTGATCTGAGCCCAGGCTCTGCAGCAATGTAGCTGTGTCCCTGCTTCTAACCAGCTAAAGGGTTGTGTCCCTACCTAAGGGGCCAGTCCCTATAGCTGCCACAATACCAATATGAGAGTCGGGCCCCAGCTGGGGCCTCTTCGGGGTCTCTGGCCTAGTGCAGGGGCCACAGATGCCCTGCACATACACCCTCCCATACCTGTGTCCCAGCACCGACTGACTGCTAGCTCTGAGCGCGCCAAGTCTCTCTCCTAGCTGCCTGTGATTCTCGCAGCCCTATTGACCGATTGCGCCGATCTGACTCCAGCCCCTGGGGCTGCTGGAAGTTGTAGTCCCTGCGGAGCCTCTATTCTATTGCCGCCGCGTGCGCATAGTGTACTGCGCATGCGCAACTCTATAATGGCCTGCCATGGCTCTACTGCGCATGCGCGACCCTTCGCGATGCGCGCGCTCCACCAACAAGGCGGTGCCCTGCAGAGGGAGCTGCCGGAAAACTCATTGCCACCCACAGCATCCCCCCACAGCAGCAGAGGTGAAAGAGGGGGGAGAGGAAACCGGGGAGCCAGAGGCGGGACCTGGCCACACTATTTTTACACCACACGTTTTTTTGGAGCACCAGATCTGTGGACTATTTTCAGCCCACCTCCACCTATGTACTGGTACAGCTTAACCCCGTTATAGCGCGACCCGTTATAACGCAAATTCGGTTATAACGCGGTTTTCACGTGGCTCCCGTTTTGTTTTGTTTTTTTAACATTTTTTTTGCACACTGCACACTGCACACTGCACACTGCACACTGCCACACTGCACACACTCTCACCGCACACACTCTCACTGCACACACTCCCAGCACTCACTGCACACTGCTCACAGCACACACTCTCACTGCCCACTGCACACTGCCACACTGCCACACTGCACACACTCTCACCGCACACACTCTCACTGCACACACTCCCAGCACTCACTGCACACTGCTCACAGCACACACTCTCACTGCACACTGCACACACTCTCACTGCACACTGCACACACTCTCACTGCACAATGCACACACTCTCACTGCACACACTCTCACTGCACACACTCCCAGCACTCACTGCACACTGCTCACAGCACACACTCTCACTGCACACTGCACACACTCTCACTGCACACTGCACACACTCCCACTGCACACTGTGCACACTTCCAGCACTCACTGCACACACTCCCAGCACTCACTGCACACTGCTCACAGCACACACTCTCACTGCACTCTGCACACACCACACTGCACACACTCCCAGCACTCTGCACACTGCTCACAGCACACACTCTCACTGCACACACGCTCACTGCACACTGCACACACTCTCACTGCACACTGCAAACACTCCCAGCACTCACTTCACACACTCTCACTGCACACACTCCCAGCACTCACTGCACACTGCTCACAGCACACACTCTCACTGCACACTGCTCACAGCACACACTCTCACTGCACACTGCTCACAGCACACACTCTCACTGCACACTGCACACTCTCCCAGCACTCACTGCACACTGCTCACAGCACACACTCTCACTGCACACTGCACACTGCACACACTCTCACTGCACACTGCACACAAGCCCAGCACTCACTCTCACTGTACACTGCGGCTGGACTCGGAGGGCCATTGCTGGGAGACATGTAGGGCTTCCGGCCACCTCTTCCTTCCTTCCCTTCTTACTCCCTCCCGATCGGGCGTGCGGCGGCCATATTTTTTTAAATTAGCGCGACCCCGATTCTAGTGCAGTTGGATCGGGTGGCCCCCGAGGACCGCGCTATAACGGGGTTTAACTGTAACTATATACTGTATGTTTACACAGAAGGAAGATATCACAAAATGCACATTATTATTACTATTATCACATTATTATAGAGCTTGATTTACATTAGCCCAGCAAATAAGTATTAGTAATAATAAAGTAAGAAATCACAAATAAAGTCAAATTATTTATCCCAAGACAAAATGACGTGGTAACAGATTTGTGCTTGCAAGTACAGTAGCTGGATGACATAGTATGACCCACAGGCATTTCACAAATATTGAACAAATACAGTAAATCTCTAAGCTTCAATTAATGTGGCACACCTATGCAATGTTTTTATCACACAGATTGTTGTTTACAGTTCTTGTTCTATGGTAAAGGTAACAAAATCCTGGGAAAATAAAAAGTCATCTTCAATCACGATGGTCTAGATCAGCGGTGCGCAAACTGTGGGGCGCGACCCCCAGGGGGGGCGCGACACTGCCGACGGGGGGCGCGGGGTTTACAGAGGCCCCGTGCGCTTCCCGAAGGCACTTAAATTAAGTGCCGGGGGAGCTGCAGGGCCTCTGTAAACCTTACTTACCGTGGCTTCGGCGGCTTCCTCCCTGCGTCGCCATGGCAACGCGGCGTCAAAATGACGCTGCGAGGTCATGTGACGTCACGTTGCTATGGCAACGTGACGTCATTACGCCGGAGCGCGGGTAAATTGGGGTTGGGGGGGGCGCGGGAATGAGGGGACAGCCGGCAGGGGGGCGCAGGGAAAAAAGTTTGCGCCCCCCTGGTCTAGATACTACTTCCACCATCTGGGGTGGGCACACGATCCCACAGAGAAGCTCAATCATGGTGTTTTGTTAGTATGCAGGAGCAAGCCCAAGTTTGTTGGAGGGTGGGTTTCTGATTATAATGCTCTTACAAACAGAGAAGCAACACAAGGCTCTTCAGATTTGTTTAATCTTATTTATTAAAGCCAATAGCTGTATGACGTTTCGACCTATAGGTTTTTCTCAAGTAAATGGCATTCACTGAAGAAAGACCTGTAGGTCGAAACGTCGTACAGCTATTGGCTTTAATAAATTAGATTAAACAAATCCGAAGTGCCGTGTGTTACTTCTCTTTACCGTGTTCATTGGATTACTTGCAGGCTATCCCTGAACACAAGAGCACGGGTAACTGTATTGTTTTTTGTATTTATGGTGTTCAGCATTTGTCATTACTCTTGCAAACATAGAGACAATGAGTTTATAAACTTTATAAAGTTTATATAAATATAAATATAGTATGTAAAGTTTATAAACTTTTGAATTCACCATCTACGCTGTACTCTGCTATTTTCGTGGCTGTGCTCCGCTTCATCTCCCGCGATTGCTGGAGGACCGTGCTTGTCACCTATGCAGGATTGCACGCCGAGTTACTGCATACACGGGGGGGAGACGCGCGCATCAGCTGACTGCCTTTGAAAACGCCGACCACACGCCGGAGACGGCGGCTTCACTGAACACATCAGGAGCTCAGCCGGCGTGGAGCTTACTACGCAGCTTCCACCGATCTACGGGGAAACACCGCCGGTCAGGTGACCGCCCCACCTGACTTTCAGTCATAGTGGGGTTGGCGGTGCAACGAGTATTCCCGAGATGCAGACAACCGGATTCCCGCGCCATCGCTCCCCCACAAACCGTGAGTCAACAGCAACAATTGGTGTCCTAAGCTGGGCTAGTTGCTTGTTTGAATATCTTTATCTCACATACATGCACACTTTACTGGCAGTAACTTTTTTGCTTTCAGCTCTGAGGCACCTTTGAGGATTATTTCCATCCTGTTCTACCCTTATCATAGGAATCAACTTTATATGAGATTGTACATCTGGGTAAACATGACAATTACAGAAAGTATTTTACTCCAAGACCACTGCTGAGCCTCATAGCGGGGTGTCCCAAATGAATCGTAGGCTACCCGGTTTGGAGAGTACCTCATTCTTTGGCTTCTGCGAAGATCTTCTTCTACGCCCTCTGGGGAGTAATGTACAAAATCATGAGGCTCAGCCTCTCCCATTGGGGATACAAATGTCTCTGTAAAGTCTCTGTGTGGTACAAAGCAGGGACTTCTTGGATCCAGAGTTTGGCTCATTGGAGCCACCGGAGTAAGCATTTGTCATCTGGGCCTTTTACACTTAGCTCTCCGGGATGTGCCCCATGACTTTGAAGTGCCCTTTGAGAGGGTCTCCCCATAGGATCATCTATGGTTTCTTTGTTGTCTCCCAATCGTGATGGCTCACCATCCAGAGGTGTAGCCAGTATCTCTGGGTCATTATCCCCTTGTCCACTTGTGGGATAGGTAGGAGATGATTCCGGTGCCAGACCTTTACCCGGCCATCATGTCTTTTATGCAGTAGACAGGGAGGCATCTGTGAAACAACTTCGAACACTCCATCTCGCCAACGGTCAGCCAATTTATGTTTCCCAGGGATCTCAAGGTTGCGGAGAAGCACGGCGTCTCCACAACGAATCTCACAATGTCTAACCTTATGGTCATATCGTCTTCTATTGTTGGCGTTTAGCTGGGTGGAGGACTTTTCGGCTAGCTGATAAGCCTGTTGCAGGCTTCCTGGAGCTGTTGCACATATTTGAAGTGCGTCAGTTGATGCCCTCAGATACCTCGTCTACCGGCAGCCAGGCTTCTCGACAGAACATGAGGAAGTAAGGGGAGAATCCCGTGAACTCATGACGGGTACAATTGTATGCATGTACCAGTGTTTCCACATGCTTGCTCCACTCACTTTTCTTAGTGCCTTTCAGGGTACCGAACATATCGAGGAGAGTCCTGTTAAATCGCTATGGCAGAGCGTCTCCCTCCGGGTGGTACGGAGTTGTTTGGGATTTAGTAATATTGAGGAGCTTGAGTAATTCCCTGATGAGTTTACCCTCAAAGTCCCGACCTTGGTCTGAATGTAGGCAGGTGGGTAGACCATAGTGCACAAAGTATCTTCCCCACTGGATCGTCACCATAATAATGGCCTTCTGGTCTTTGTTGGGGAAGGCTTCAGTGTAGCGTGTGTAATGGTCCGTGATGACCAACACATTACCGATGCCTCGGGTGTCTGGTTCAATGCATACTGTAGGAAACATGGGATCCGAGCTCTACAGGTAAGCCATTGGTGTGGCTGTGGTGGGGATGGTCTTGCACTGAATGCATCGTGAACATCAAGGGCAGTGTCGTTCTACTGACTCTCGCATCCATGGCCATAAGAACCGGTCGCATATCAGTCCAAAGGTCTTCTCTACGCCAAGGTGGCCATGTTCGTCGTGCAGTGCTTTCAGGACCATATGTTGTAGGTTCCTGGGCAGGTGGTTGTGGTACTGTACCACCTGATAGAGTAGGTCTCAAATGTATCCAATTCTCCCATGAGTATCGCGACCATGTCACTGGGGGCATGTTTCAGGATTGCAGACTTGTTTTGCTGGATGGCCTGGTGGATAATGTCAGCCACTTGATCCCACTTTTGATATTGCACCATATCCTTCCACGCAATGATCTTGTCGTGAATGATATTTATCCCCCCTGGATCACAGTGGGTGGCGGGAATGGCTTTGGATTGGCATCCCATGGAATCTGCTACCCTCAGTTCTGAGAAGGCCACCTTATCTTCCACGATAGCCGCCATGTTGCACATAGCTCACATCCCTAGTCCAGGGTTCTCCTCTCAGAGGTCATCACTGGGGTGGTACCCAATCCTGGTCTTCGGAATAGAGCGTCGGCTCCAATGTTCAGGGGCCCGGGTTTATATTTCAGTGTAAACTGGTAATTGGAAAGGGCTGCCAGCCATCTGTGTCCGGTGGTGAAAAGCTTGGCGGACATTAGTATGTACATTAACGGATTGTTATCCATCAGTACCTCAAAGGTGACGCCATACAGGTAATCATGGAGTTTATCCATGATTGCCCATGTGAGAGCGAGGAACTCCAACTTATTGACTGGATAATTCTGCTCACTGGGAGTCAGAATGTGGCTGACGTAGGCCACTGGTCGGGTGCCAGCTGGGTACTTCTGGTGCAGGAGAATTTAGGATTGCTCAGGGTTGAAATAAGCAAGGACAGGCGCTTCCGTCAAGCTCCTCTTCAGGCCTTGAAGTCCGTTTCACAGGTGGCCGTCCACTTGTCGCCAAATGATGTTTTTTTGCTGAGGTGGCCTTCTGCACGTTATCCTCAGGGTATATTTTGAGGAGGTTGTTGCTCGACTTGAATACCTGTCCACGAAATGGCAATAGTAGCCGCAGAAGCCTAGAAATGAATGGAGCTCCACGACGTTCTCAAATCTGGGCCAGTTCACCACGGCTGTTTTGGCAGGGTCTGTGGCTATCCCTTCCACAGACACTATATGTCCCACATAAGTCACTGACGTGCGACAGAAGCGGCACTTATCTAAGGACAGCTTCAGGCCTTCCTGGCCCAGCCAATCCAGCAACTTCACAAGGTGTTCATCATGCTCTGCCAGGGTCTTACCGAAGACGATGATAGCGTCCAGGTAGACCAAGTATTCCCGTGTATTCAAGTCACCTATGGTTTTCTCCATCAGGTGTTGAAACGTTGCTGGGGCCCCGCATATGCCTTGGGGCATACGGGTAAATTGGTAGAAGCCCATAGGACAC
Organism: Ascaphus truei; assembly: GCF_040206685.1. Classification (NCBI taxonomy): domain Eukaryota; kingdom Metazoa; phylum Chordata; class Amphibia; order Anura; family Ascaphidae; genus Ascaphus; species Ascaphus truei. The sequence continues at coordinate 358,925,306 of NC_134483.1, read as the reverse complement.
ACAAACGCCGTCTTGTCCTGTTCCTCTGTGCTCATAATTACATGTAGTTCTCTGATCTCAGATCCAGCACGCTGAACCATCTGCTCCCCGACAGCACGTTAAGGAGTTTTTCAATTCACTGAAGGGTATACTGCTCAGGTACGGTGCGATTGTTCAGTGGTTGATTGATGACACGTATGGGCTGCGGGACTCAACTACAATCCCGCCATCTCCATTTCTTGTAGAACGTCTCTCATGTCCTCCACATCTCGGGGGGCGATGCGAAGTGGCCGTTCTCGGAACGGGGCGGTATCACTTAATCTGATGGTGTGTTGGGCATTTTGGCTCCAGCCCACATCCATCTCGCTCGTCGGGAAGACTCCTTGTCGGGCTTCCCACTTGGCCGTCAGCCGCTTCCTCCATGCGGTGGACAGAGTCGAGTCCCCAAAATCATAGGCCAGCCCGACCGTGGGGTCTTGTACCGCAGCGCAGCCATCGTATCAACAGAAGTAACTGGATATTTTCGGCCCAGTTGTTGGCCTTGTTCGAAGGACATGGGGTACGGGGAGATGTTCTGGATGAACACCTTGATCTGCCCCGGCAGTTTGGAGGTCCATTCCTGTACTTCAGGCACCAGTTTGTAGCCTCAGCGAGCATCTTCCTCAAGTGTACTTTCCAGGGAGAAGAGGTGGTCGGCTTCTTCGCGGCCCGGGTAGCAGCACATTGCGGCCATTCGCTTCACTCTCCCTGGTGAAACCTTGGTTACACCTGCTCGGCGGTTGTAGATGATCCGATGCCCATCTTGGGCCAATATCTTGCAGCACTCTTCTAGTAGTACTGGGTGGATCTGTAAGGTAGACAGGGGTAGTTCGCCGGCATCTTGCAAGTAGGCTCTACACTGCTCGCACTACATCAGTGTTGGTTCCCAATATGAGTGGAGAACTTGGGTGATCCTGAGACAAAGGGCATACTAGCACCTCCACATTCATGGTTTGGGACTTGCCAGTGTTTATCTGGGGTATTTCCAGCCGAACCTGTACCACACCATCGATGGGGTACTCCTCATGGCTGAGGCCCCACAGCTTTATCTTGTCGGCCAACTGCAAGGGCAGATGTTTAAGATGTAGGTCATAGAAGGCTGGTACACAATGGTCACCTGGGACCCTGTGTCCAGCAAGGCCGATGCGTATATGCCGTCCACAAGGACACGGATGATGGCAGCCGGTCCTATGCAACGGTAAGCATCCAATGACAAGGTTTTGGCGGGTTTGCTCTGGTGCACTCTCTGAGGGCGTGGAGGTTGCTTCTATAGTCTGGACCTTGCAAATCATAGACTCGGGATGGAACATTCTAGTTGGGGGGTTTGTTTCTCTTTCCAGGCAGTACTTTGCAAAATGACCCTTCTAGCCACAGCTGTAGCAGATGTTGCAGCGACCTTCACCAGCTATGGAGAGGAGAGCTAATTTCTTAGGCAGCAGGGAGGTTGGTTGGTGCTGCTTCTTAGGAGTCAGGTCCTCAGATTTCTCTTTGGCCCTGGGCTGCTCTCCTGAAGTCTTTGGAACTGCCGCCCCTTTAGTCTCTTCTTTGCGGTGGTCTTTAGAAGTCGTGGGAGCGTGGAGTCGGGTGTGCAACTCTTGTACTTTCACCTGGTGGACTCCCTTGCAAGAGGCCACACTGAAGCATGTTGGCGATAGGGTGAGTTGGGCTTGACCCGCGCAGAAAATGCTTGCGACGGAATTCATCCACACCGGAAGCGGGGATGAGACAGCGGGTGAGTAGCGGCCTCAACATCAATTGTATATGGTGGATGAATGCTGACAGCTCCTCACCTTCTTTCTGGCGGAGGGCATAGTACTAGGCCCAGAGCTTACACTTCACTGCTTCGCTGCATGTCCATTCCTCCACTACCTTGAGGGCATGTTCCTTCCATATTACGATTTCCTCTTCTCCGACAGGAGTGGTTGCTAGTCCGGTAAAGGCCTTCAATTTGCGGTATGGTTGCACCATGGCCAACTGACCTATTCTCTGTCAGTTGTCGCACAGCTTCCATGAATAGCTGAGCTTCCCCTGATCCGCGGGCACTTTGTAGGATGCATCTGGACCATTGGCTGCCAGCTTCGCTCCTGTTAGGGCTCCCTGTCGGAGAGATGGCTGTGGTCACCTGACACTCCTCTAGGCTTGGAGTAGCTCTAGCGGCCTCTGTCCAGGTGCTCTGTCTGGGGTAGATAAGTGGGCTTCCACTGGGTGGGGTTTCAGGTAGCTGCAGTTACTGTGGGGCATTGTCACTGGAATATCACAGTGATAATCAATCAGGAGGGTATTCCACTGGACATCAGTGTCCCATAGAGCATCCACAATACGTGCTTTTATGAACCCTGGTAACTTTCTCAATGCGGTGGTTTGCAAGCTGGGCAAGGGCAGAGGTACTGGGAACTGACTAATGGGACCATGTGGTGAGGAGATGCGTGGCGCCGCAGGGCCCACTCAGGGATGCTCCGGTGGGATGGTAGAGACATGGTCTCTAATTTTGGTCTGACTGGTTTTTGAATTTAGGTTGGGCACCCCAGGTCTGAGTCTCTCAGCAGTGCCTCCACATGTAGCGCACTTTCCCCCACCCTATGGGAGATATGGCGGCTACTGTGTGTGGTGCGTTACCTGAGGCTCACAGGAGGCCTGAACCTCTGTTGCTGGGAGTCTGGGGTGTATCACTGCGCATGCTCGAGTCTCCTGCGCATGCGCAATCAAATCCAAGATGGCGGCGCCCTGCTACGGGAGCCACCGATGCCTCCTGGAACTGGGTCGCCTGCCACAAGCTGCTGCAACCTCTTACCGTTCCCCCGCTGTAGCGGAGGTAAGCGGGGAAAACGGGGACCAGGGGAGGAACCCTGCTACATAATAGTACTTGATAATTTACCAACACATTAAACCACATGCCACAGCTAAATATAACAGAAAGATAAGAAAAAAAAACACTAAACAAAAATACTCAACAAATATTTGTTACATTTATAACACTTTAGTCAACAATACAGATACTGAATAGATATAAAAAAAATTGCAGTTTATATTTCCTTTAATTGAGTTTATTCAGATAATGAATTTACAAAGGTGTTGCAAGTACTTTAAGAGAAAATGAGCAGCATAAGTACTTGCACTTGAACTGTGGTATTGTATTTTTATATACAATCTGCACATTTGTTTGTCTTATGTCTTGGTACATAATTACCAAAAGAATCAACAATTTAATTTCAAAATGTTATTGTATATCTTTTTTTGCATCAGGCAAGAAAACGGGTGGGTGAGTTGGACTGCTTATTTCGGGAAGTTTCGTATTTAGAGGTTTCCATAGATCTACAGTAGAGTACGTATGTATCTTGGGCTTGAAATGTGGCTTTAATCTGTAAATTTAAAAAGTGAATGTATATTTCATTTTAAACTAATTCTCTCCCACCCAGTTTAATCTTCCTGTTATGCAAGACTAGAAACAATAAAGACGGAGCTCATTATTTCTTCACCACATCCACACCCTCAAGAGGTAAAGCACAATTTAGTCTTACCTACTCTTTGGACCTGTTTCTTGAGATATTTTATTTTAATATTCCCGTGTAATTCTTTGGGACTTTGCCATGTCTGATTGGGTGACCCTGCAGACATCTTAACCCCCTAGACCATATAAGTTTTAAAACCATACATGATTTTTTTGGGGGGGAGGGAGAGACTGCTGATTTAATCTTTTGAGTGCAGAGGCGGACTACAGCACCATACTGCCACAGCCCTTCTGGCACATTGATGACATCTTCGTCTCGTCAGATCGCGTTCTGTTCTCCAGAGGAGCGCCTAACGCCACAAGCAAAAACCTCATGATGTAGCTACTATGTCGTGGGGCTACTGGAGTGCCAGACCTCATGGTACCTATGTCATGGGCCAGTCATGGAGTTACATAGTTACATAGTAGATGAGGTTGAAAAAAGACGTAGGTCCATCAAGTTCAACCTATGCTAAATTTAGACAACAGATACTTTATCCTATATCTATATATACTTATTGATCCAGAGGAAGGCAAACAAAAAAAAACCATTAAGGGGAAAAATGAATTCCTTCCTGACTCCAAGAATTCGCAATCGGATTAATCCCTGGATCAACATCCTTCCCATGTATACTTATTTGGTAAAACCCTGTATACCTTTCCCATCTAAAAAGATGTCCAACCTTTTTTTGAACAAATATATTGTATCTGCCATCACAGTCTCCATGGGTAATGAATTCCACATTTTAACTGCCCTTACTGTAAAGAACCCTTTCTTTTGTTGCTGGTGAAATTTCCTTTCCTCCAACCTTAAGGGATGGCCCCGAGTCCTTTGTACTGCCCGTGGGATGAATAGTTCTTTTGAAAGCTCCTTGTATTGTCCCTGAATATATTTGTATATAGTTATCATATCCCCTCTTAGACGCCTCTTTTCTAATGTAAATAAATCTAATTTAGCTAGCCTCTCCTCATAAGTTAGAATGTCCATCCCCTTTATTAATTTGGTGGCTCTTCTCTGCACTCTCCCTAGTTCCATAATGTCTTTTCTTATGATTGGTGCCCAAAATTGTACTCCATATTCAAGGTGTGGTCTTACTAATGCTTTGTAAAGGGGCATAATTATGTTTACTTCCCTTCCATCCATTGCCCGTTTGATGCAAGATAAAATCTTGTTTGCCTTTGCAGCTACTGCATGGCATTGGGCACTATTGCTAAGCCTGCTGTTTACAAGCACTCCTAAATCCTTCTCCATCAAGGATTCCCCCAATATATCTCCATTTAATTTGTAAGTCGCCTTTTCATTCTTGCATCCCAAATGCATAACCTTACATTTATCTGTATTAAACCTCATCTGCCGTTTACCTGCCCCCGTTTCCAGTCTCTCCAAGTCCTTCTGAAGAGAAATTACATCCTGCTCTGATTCTAGTACCTTACACAATTTAGTATCATCAGCAAAGATGGAGACTTTGCTCTCGATCCCAACCTCAAGGTCATTAATAAACAAGTTAAAAAGCAGGGGTCCCAGTACCGATCCCTGAGGTACTCCACTCACAACTTTAGCCCAACCTAAAAAAGTTCCATTTATGACAACCCTCTGTTGTTTGTCCTTTAACCAGTTTTCAATCCAGGTGCATATATTATTACTGAGTCCAATTTTCTTTATTTTGTACACCAACCTCTTGTGTAAAACCGTATCAAAAGCCTTTGCAAAATCTAAGTAGACCACATCAACTGCATTACCCTGGTCTAAATTCCTACTTACCTCCTCAAAGAAACAAATAAGGTTAGTTTGGCAAGATCTATCCTTCATAAATCCATGCTGACTATTACTAATAATTTTGTTTTTCATTAGGTATTCCTGAATATTATCCCGTATTAAACCTTCAAGTAGTTTCCCTACTATTGAAGTCAGGCTTACAGGTCTGTAATTTCCCGGTTGTGATCTAGCTCCCTTTTTAAATATAGGCACCACATCTGATTTACACCAATCTTGTGGTAATGAGCCTGTGGAAATGGAGTCCTTGAATATTAAATATAATGGTTTGGCTATTACTGAGCTTAACTCCTAGAGAACTCTTGGATGTATGGAAATGTGAGTATGTTCACATTGAACAGAAAAAACAGTACAAAACCTGTAGAACATGTTTAAATCATCTATTTCATTATCCATTTGAAATAATTCCACCCCTAGAAAAGATTCCTTTTATTATTTATGTTCCCATCTTTACATCGTTAACATTTATTGCTCCTTGCATACAGATAAATATAACGGTGGAGAGTTTAGTGACAGACCCTTGATGCTATTAATCTGTCTAAAAAGAATGATTCCACTTTACATCTGCTTTCTATAATGCACATTTGGGAATGGGAATGGATGGTTTATGGTTATAAGAGGTCTGCTGTGCAGAAAAGGGAGACATGCTCCAGATCTTTAAACACAAACACCACTAAAGGTTTATTAAAAGCAAAACAGACTATGATAAAAAAATAATAATAATCCTCATTTCAGTACTGTTCAAAGAATGCTGATTAAAGCTGATTTCTTCAGGATTTAAATTATTATGGGATTTTCAGGTACAAGAGCCGGCACACATATGTCCCTTGCACTATTCCTGAAAATGAGCACCATTTTTTGGTGCTGCGGCATCTAATCACATCCTTCATTCTCAGAGATGCACGGTAGAGATCTGAAGAGAGGAAGAAGACTTTCACCTTCATTAAAAGAAGGGAGGGCCCCGGAGCTATGAGATCCATCTCATAGCTATCTCATGATTCAGGAATTAAAATATCTTTGCCACTTTGTGACACAAGTTATTTGTGGTGCTTTAACAGTTAATATTAGATGAAATCAATGATATATTTTGTGACTCAAATTCAGTCAAATATAGACATAAAACAGAATAATTGTTTACCAATCCTACATAGTGATGTGAAAAACTTTCTTCCAAGGATGCAAAAACTGGGCCTTTTTTTCGCGAAAAGAAATTGAGGCCGAGTCAGAGTTTGCCAGCGATTCTCCAAGCCGTAGTGTGACAGATTACATACCCTAAAATAGGAGTTTTGAAAAAGAGAGAGAGAGGGACAGAAAGTAGCGTACCCATTGGCTTGTATATATATCTTTCCCTCCCCCCCCCCCACACAAACACATACTTCCTGCCCCCACAATACACACAATACAATAACCCCCCACACACTACAATAACACACACACATACACACGCACATAATTCCAAACAAATACCTCACACAGAATACAATAACCTCCACACAATACAATAACCCCCCCCCCACACACACACACACACAATGCAATAACACACACACACACAATCACCCACACTTACAGTACAAACAAATCCCCTCCCCACAAAAAACAAAAACACACAATCTGCCATAACAGACACATACAATCACCCCACAATACACTACCCCACCCACAAACAAAATATAGCAACCCCCCACAAAATATAATAACACCCCCACACACACACACAATACAACATACACACATAATCCCCCCACACACATTCACACACAATTCCACACAAATCCCCCCACAATACAATAACTACAAACACAAACCCCCCAACAAAATACAATACCCCTACCCCCCCACCCCCCACAAAACACAACTTTAAAAACCCACCTTACCTTTATGGGAAGGGGGTCTCAGTCAAAACTCTGGTGCCGTGCCAGTCTGCAAACAAAAGTCGGGCGACTGTCGGGCAGGCCCAGCTTCACCGTCTTCTGGCGCACACCAAATTGGAGATGCAGTCCCCGGCGCAATAAAATACTTTGAGATACTAAAAATACCAGTCCCAATGTCCATGGACATGGCAATGAAATATCCAAGAGACAGTCTGAGGGTGCAGGTCCTGCAGTATCTTTTTCAACAATAATCCTCCTATAACATAAGAGAAAGAAAACAGACCATTGCGCAGCAAACAAATTCAGCAGAAACTTTCTCTGCACAAATACAAATGCCTTCTTACAGCATGCTCTGTTACAGCCGGTGGTGGATATAAACTGTGCTTTAACTACCGATCTCCTTCCTGGATCCACGAATCCCGCGCAGTCTCCAGCCGTCTCCAGCACAATCTCCAATGTAAGTCCTCACCCCATACACCAATCAATATTACCCGAAAAATAATGAGATAAATATGGCGTAGTACTGTGGAGATACTTTAACAAAAAACACAAGACAAGACAAATCACATTTACAATGTGTTTTGTCCTGGCTCTTGATACACAGTTGCCGTCTGCAGCTTGAAACAGGAGCTTGGCATTCGGCAGCAAAGGGTCGGCGTCTCTCCTCGCAGCGGCGAATCCTTCCGACACCTCCCATGATGATGTCACTGCTTAGTCCAAGTACTCCTCATCAATGCCAGTTGATGCAATTAGGCTCCACCCAGGAGCACACTGGAAGGGGAGAGGCCCGCAACAGCTGGGGAGAGCTGGGGCCAGGTGGCATTCAGAGGCCCGGCAGACGAACATTGAAGTTGGGCTAAACCCAACTTCCAGCACCGGCCAACCGGGCCTCCTGCAACCACCGGCCCCGGACGTTTGCCTTGGCTCTCCCCCCTGTCAAAGCCCTGTTCATCTGTACTTTGCATGAATTTTATCCTACAGTACTTGCACCAGTAATATTGGCACAAGTTACCATACATGGCACTTGGAGCCAGAAGAGAAGCTAATTGATGCATGTACAATAATAATAATAATAATAATAATAATGTCTCAAATTTTGCATGTACTATTGGCATTTGTCTGAATTTCCTCTCCCTATATAAAACAGGGGAGCATTAAGCTGGAGATAAACTTCTGTACCTAAGGAACATGCATTAAATTAATGAAGCTTAAAAGATCTTTTGTACATGTTAAAACAATGCAACTGATGAAATATTAATGAATTGATGTTTTAATTAAAACTGACTTCTTGCTACATCAAGACAAAATATTTTACTCACTAAAAAAGCCTATAAAGAATTAGAAAAAAGTTAAACACATCTTCCCTGGCTGTGAGAATTGTAGAGAGCTGGTCATGCAATTCCAGCTTACATGCCCACACTGTGGGAATCCTTTGTCTGGCTCAGTCACTGGTCTTCCAATTAACAACAGTTTTGGCTTACTATAAAAGGTCAATAGTAATGATTAATTACCTTCCCTTTCCCTACTTATGGAGTATTATTTGATAAATCCAATCTTTTATTACTTAGCATTTTAAAATACATTTTGTATTTGATGTGTAAAACAGTAAGTTCAATATTTACTATCAAGAGATACTCACAAGACAACCTTATGGTCCCATTCAAGTGAATGTACCATTCAAATATTTGCTAAGCGGTATTAGTAATCACAAGTCTTACAATATGATGAAATCCAGTCATTGTTGAAATTCCATGTCTTATGTTGGAAGGGGTTGAGCTAATTGTTACTTTGGTCCTTATAATAGGTCCGGCACCAATTCTTAAAACCAATTTTTTTCATTTCTGGATAGTTAACGTTCTGCCAACGTGGAAAAAGAAATATCGAAAAAAGCCTATTAATACTTGGGCTGCAGTGTTTTATTTTGTTTTGACAAATCATTTGTCTAAGTATAACAGCGGAACGATCGCTGTGTTTCCTGGTACCCAATGGGTTGTTTTATAAATAGAACACATTCCTGTTCATATACTCTATTTGAATGCTTTACATTCCAGAAATCCTTTGTGAGTGCTCTTATCAAAACAGAAAGAGTGACATCATGGCTGTTAACATACAGACTACTTTAAACATTGGGAGTAGGTAATACCGAAGTAATCTTCATTGTCCTTGAGTCATAGTTGCAAAGGGCAAACAAACAACAAAAACTTGTCACTACATACATATGCTGATGCTAAAAATTGTTTCTCAATGCAGTTGATTTAACCAGAATAAAGGACAGCTGAAACATGTTCATGAGATAGATGCATATTAACCACTCCCAAATATTGTTTTAAAGCAGCGCTATAGTACAATATTATTGTTATGGTGTAGGCACACATAGCAGAATCTTATACACTTGTGCCCTTTCTCACACTACTTGTACTGATTCTCTTCAGTTGTTTTTTTTTAAAAACTTGTTCCCACTGCCAACTTGCTCTTTGAATCATAGACATTGTTGAGGACCATATTAAATTACTTCGGTGCTGCACGCAGTTTAATGGTGGCCACATTGTGCTATTTGCCCATTCTTTCCAAAGATTCATCTATATATGTGTAGCCCTGGTAAGAAATGGGGGCTATATATCTTTCTCCTACTGGTGTAAGTCCTGTTAAGGGCAGGCCGCCAGTAGTTAACATGGGTTTTCCCCCCACTTAAGCCCTGCCTTGAGTGATGGAGGCAGGCCCCTGACTCTGTGTGCACGCCTGAGACAGAGGGGAGGGCCTGGTGACATCATGAGGGGTGTCTAAACTTAGTTCTGCCTGTTCCTGTAAGTGACGAGTAGTTTTGTTCTGTCCTGGGAGCGGAGAGTGCTGGAGTGTATGACCTGAGAGGTCATGCTGAGAGTGACAACAGTGCTTGGAGGAGAAACTCAGGCCCAGTCTGAGTAGAGCAGATAGAACCATAGGCAGTGGACCAATGCCCCTCACCCTGCTCAGGGGGTAAGGGGGGGGATCCTCACCCAGAGGAAATACCCTAAGGGTTGGTGCCGGGGGCATTGAAGCCCCATACAGCCCATCCTGCAGGGGTACAGCCTGGAGGAGAAGGTGTGGAGGAAAAGACCCTGTACACATTTGGAAGCACTGCTGTATATGAACTACGGTGCATGATCGGCTGTGTGCTGCTACAGAAAGAATAAAGAGACACTGCTGCTTTTAACAACGAACTGACTGAGACTGGAATCTCTCTTCCCTTAGTGGAAATTCTCTGTAAGGGTTCCACCCCATATCCCTGGGGCTTATAGAGATGGAGGCGCTGCACCGTTGCTATAGAAGATGGAGGCATATACCCCAGAAGCCTGTCCCTGTTATCCCCATTACCAATGCGGGAGACTCAAGCCCTCCTGTTCCTCACAGGTATGCACCACCAACATGCATGTAGCCAGCCCTCAGAGGTCCAATCTGCGACCGGGGGGGGGGGGGACATGGGTTACATTTGGAGGCGAGCTGCTGAGATCCATAACAGGACAGGCTTTCAGCAAAGCAGAGCTGGAAGAGTGATGTGCACCTTCCATGCAAGTACTGGAGAGAGTAGGGCATGTATGCATACCATATGCATACCAGGGGTAGTAAGGGGAGCGTGGATTCCCACACAGTATACCCTGGGTGCCCTAAGAGGGTGATGAAAGATGGGTGTGAGGATATAGCTGTCCTAGTCCCTTGAGGCAGGTAGTGTGAGGCAACTGGGGGGGGGGGTAGCTTGTTAACTTGTCCAGGGACCATGGCCCAGGGCCCGCACTATGAGTGGCCAAAAGTAGGAGACGCCCGTACCTTAGGGAAATGCCCGGGTACACTAGCCAGCACCCACATAAAAAACACCACAGAGTACTTGCAGGAACCGTCAGCAAGTGCGGTGCACAGAGAGAGAGTTCTGCCTAGCCTGGGGTATGCCACATCATATCAGTGGGCAAACAGTCAGAAAGCATGCAGAGAGCGTTCAGTAAGCAGTATGAGAGCAGTCAATGTCTAGGAACGAGTTATACACTAGACATTGAGAATAGTGACATTTTACATTTGGAGGGCTCATCAAAGATGGCGGATGTCACTACATGTGCTCCGCGGAGCATGAAAGAGTTAAAAATGGCGACCGCAGCGCCATCCACGGCCCAGCAGTTAGCAGCCGAACTAAAATGGTGACTCCCGCCAATCCTGGATTGCGCACGTGAAGCGTGCAAAGAGACTGTTAGGGAAATGTGGCGGGAGATGTGCAGGGGTTTGGCGCCAAACCCAGATCCCCTGCAAAAGGAGCAGAGCAGAGCAAAAGCCGAAAGCCCACCCACCTGTGCTGTGACTGGCCAACAGACAAGGCCACGTTCACACTGAGAGAAGGAGTGCCCCTCCTCTTGTTTCCACCAGAGGGAGGGGGCACAAGGAGAGCCAATCAGGAGCGTCCTCCCCAGCGAAGGGAGGGACCGGAAGTGAGAGCGAGGAACTTCACTTCCATCTGGCATTCGAAGAGCAAGGAGCTGAAACACTGAACTGTTTCACCCCTGAACTGTTCCACCCCTGAACTAACTATGTCAGAACTAAGCACGACGGTCTTCCAACTCCCAGGAGGCTTCCTGGTGGTGGAGATCGAGGGCCGAGAGTACCTCCGGTGCCTGTGCGTCCACTGCAGGACACCCAGAACGGCCGCAAGCACCAAAGCACGATGCCCTCAATGTGGCACGTACTACCTATGGCCTAACGAACTATGGCCTATACTAAAGATCCCTCGGGGTGCCTCTCCGGGAACCCTAACGGAGGTGGCGGAGACAACAGACGAGGCTGCCCCAGTTTCCTGCACCACTGCTGAGGTGGGAACCAAGGCCCAGCCAACAACCGAGCCGAGAGAAACTCCGGTGGAGAAGGGCGTGACCGCAGTGGAGGTACCGGAGCGGGCCCGTTTCGTACCACTACCTACTGGCGGGGCCGAAAAAGACCCAGGTGACTCCCAATTCGTCTTCGGAGGAAGAAGATGGCGTTTCATCGGTGGCGATGCGCCTACCGGCGAACCACCCCAGCTGTAAGAAAGATGGCGGTCCACTTACCGGAGAGAGGGAGCAGACGAGTCCGGACACCTCCCGACGGCGAGCGCTGGTGCGGCCTGAGGCCCATAGAAGTCAAATGGCCGTGGTGACTCCCAGTGCGGCGGAGAAGGGATCCGAGACGGCTCCGGAGGAACCAGAGGCCATCAGCCGGCAGCGGAGCGGTAAGGAGACTCCACCACCCCCTTACTCCCGCCAGGCTACGAAGGACCCTGCAGAGAATGAGAAGGAGAGGCTTGCGGCCTACTTACCCGTCCGCGGACCGGATGATCCACCACTGCCCCTTCCGGTGCGTGACCACAGAGCGGATGGAGATTCTGCGGGCAGCAACGATGACGACACTTCCGGTTCCGGCTGGCACGGAGGACCGGCGCTATCTTTGCGCCCGAGGAGCTGCCATGGCGGCTGCACTTGCCAACCTTGACCGCCACAGCGTTCACAGAGGAGCACGAAGCACGCCGGAGAGGGCAAGCAAGAAAGTGCCCCATGATCGTGGCATTACCCGCTTGCTGGACATTGATTCGGACATTGCCCCAGCCCCAGCCTCTAGCACCATCACCCCGGCCACAGCCCCTGCCTAGTCACGAGTCATGACACCGGGACCTAGCGGGGATAAGTTAAGCAAGAACCCCAAGTACTCCAGAGATTTGAGGGATTGGGAGTTGAGTGACGAGGGATCTGATGGGGAAGTACCATATGTTAATGTGATACGTATGCCTAAACCAATGTCATTTTCTCCTGTGTTTAGAGGGAGGGCCCGAGGGTCCCACACTACTGCGAAGGCAGGGCCTGTAAGCAAAGTGGTTTCCAAAATGAACCCCACCATCTACATCAATGCACGAGGTAGACGCAGTTGCTCACACTCTACTGAGGTTGTCACGTCCGGTGTATCATCCCAAGCTGAGTCAGAGACAGGTACTTCTAGTGCAGTGTCCGAGTACGAGCACCGTGACAAGTGGTGGGCACCCCTGTTCACTGGGTTCCACAAGGGTATGGACCGTACCAGGTTTCTGTTAATTAAGAGCAACATAGTCGACCATTGGTGGGCGGTAGGTGCCTATACTCCCCAGGAGGTGGCGGATGAGCTAGAGCACAGATTTCAAGAGATAGAACAAAAGATCATTCTTCCTAAGGGGCCTAGTATTTTGTACAATGACATTGCTCCTGCAGAACCGGAGTTTTGGGTACTGCCAAGCAGGGCGGGCCAAGTTGAGCCGAGCAGACAGAGCTATAGTGGCCAGGTATAGGCAGTCACACGGGTACGAGTTCCCTTATGTGCCTGAACCCATCATGAGTGAGATAGAAGAGCATCGAGACAGCTGGCTCAGAGAGGCAGTGCAAGAATACTTGCGTACCAAGTTCGGGAAAGCCGGGTACCAGAACGCGGATAAAATCAGTGAGGTGCCCGAGCTTGGAGTGTGGGGAGGTGCATATACATGCACAGTGTGGTTTATCGGTCAGAATCTGGATCGGTACAGCCATATTCTGTCACTATAACAGACCATAATGGGAGGCAGGTACGGAAGCCTCACCCAAAACATTATAACTAGTTAGGTTCTCCATGTTAGGAGGTAACCTTATCGTTATTACACCATCTGCGTGGATGGTCTGAGTTAAGTGCACAAGCCAATGAACTGTGTTTTGTTTCCCAGGTTTGTTCACCGCAGGATGGAGCTGCTAAAGTTAGGTCCAAGTGGGGACCATTGGATTCCACCTGAGGGAGAGTGTAGCCCTGGTAAGAAATGGGGCTATATATCTTTTCTCCTACTGGTGTAAGTCCTGTTAAGGGCAGGCCGCCAGTAGTTAACATGGGTTTTCCCCCCACTTAAGCCCTGCCTTGAGTGATGGAGGCAGGCCCCTGACTCTGTGTTCAGGCCTGAGACAGAGGGGAGGGCCTGCTGACATCATGAGGGGTGGAGCTGTCTAAACTTAGTTCTGCCTGTTCCTGTAAGTGACGAGTAGTTCTGTTCTGTCCTGGGAGCGGAGAGTGCTGGAGTGTATGACCTGAGAGGTCATGCTGAGAGTGACAACAGTGCTTGGAGGAGAAACTCAGGCCCAGTCTGAGTAGAGCAGATAGAACCATAGGCGGTGGACCAATGCCCCTCACCCTGCTCAGGGGGTGAGGGGGGGGATCTTGCCCCACACAGAGGAAATACCCTAAGGGTGGGTGCCGGGGGCATTGAAGCCCCATACAGCCCATCCTGCAGGGGTACAGCCTGGAGGAGAAGGTGTGGAGGAAAAGACCCTGTATACATTTGGAAGCACTGCTGTGTATTAACTGCGGTGCATGATCGGCTGTGTGCTGCTACAGAAAGAATAAAGAGACACTGCTGCTTTTAACAACGAACTGACTGAGACTGGAATCTCTCTTCCCTGAGTGGGAATTCTCTGTAAGGGTTCCACCCCATATCCCTGGGGCTTATAGAGATGGAGGCTCTGCACCATTGCTAGAGAAGATGGAGGCATATACCCCAGAAGCCTGTCCCTGTTATCCCCAATACCAACGCGGGACACTCAGGCCCTCCTGTTCCTCACAGGTATGCACCACCAACATGCATGTAGTCAGCCCTCACTACACCCTAGAAGTCCAATCTGCGACCGGGGGGGGGGGACATGGGTTACATATATTTGTCCTGAGAAGAATTTGAATTCACTTGAAGGGAAGTTCTATAGCCTACTTAACACTGCATTTACCTGCTTCTTATGGTAAGGTGCCAAATACGGTACCTAGTACAGTCAGTGTAAGACAATCAGACACTGTGTAGTGGATAGATGGTACCGTATAATAACTTTTTTTGCTGATGTTTATTGTCACGATATATAGTAGCCATGTAAATATAAAATGTTGTGTGCAGCATGGCAACCAAAGCGGTTGGCTTAGTGTGTCCTTTTTAAAATTAAAGTCATAGTAGTCAAATAATTAAGGAGGTAATACAGTTTGAATTCTTAAGTGGAAGCAAGACTAAGGTTTGACTAAGGTGGAGCAACTTTTGACAAGTACCCATGTGAGTTACAGTGAGTGAAACTCTGCAAGTTTCGAAGACCTCACTATGACCAGAGGCCAAGGAGACTGAAATAACAGTATATTCTTATTGATTATAGCTAACCCGTATGTTCTGTACAAATTTAGTACTATCATGTTTAAGTTTGTGAACTACAGATGTAGCAGGCATCATTGCACTTGCTGCAGAGCACCAGTGGGTGCAATAACACCTTAGCCCAGGGGTGAGCAAAACTTTTATGCTGAGCCCCCCTTTTCATCCACGAAATTTCTCGGGCCCCCCTGCCTGATGTAATCAAAATCACATGAAAAAAAAAACCTTTATAAAACAAAAAATAAAACGGTATACAATGTAAATACAAATATGTCTAAATACTTACATATTTCAACAGCTCGTGCTTGCAAAATTAGGCTGCGGCCACGCTGCCGCTGAGAGCGGTGACATCACCAACTCTCCAAGCATGAGCACAGGGTGTCCTGCATAATTTTGCAAGCACCAGCGGGGGGGACGTGGATCGGGGCTATTTTTGTGTGTGGCTGTGTGTGTGTGTATTGACTGCTGCTGAGCACGCTTCAAAGTCAATTTCGTTTGTCTCCCCAAGCGCCAAGCTTGGGAAAACGTATGTGCACAAAGGCAATCTTTTGGGGGGCATTCATCCACCTCTTTGCTACCTCCCTTCCCTCTCTCCCCCATCCCTTTATTTTCCCGCTCCCTTTTTTCCTTCTCCCATTTGCCTTTATATTCTCCCTGCTCTTTGTCTAGCTGCCCTAGTGTCATTCAAACTCCTACCTACAGTATTATGTATTATTTATTTCTGTTTTCAATGTTGTGTTTTCACTTTTTTATTATTATTTCTGTACATTCATAGTATGATTGATATAGTGGAAGCGTACTCTTTCACTTGCAGAGGATCGGAGACACCGGAAGGAGGGGCGTTTGACATCACAGCGCTGGGTGTGCTCCCCCCGTACCTCCAAAGACCCTGCGCGTGCGTACACACACCATCACGTGGCCCCCACCTGCACTATCCTATCCTGTCCCACACAGCTTCTTCGCCTGCCCACCCGCGCACAACTTCTTCGCCTGCCCGCCCACGCACAGATTGTTTGCCTGCTCGCGCACAGCTTCTTCGCTTGCTCGCCCGTGCACAGCTTTTTCGCCTGGCCACCCGCACAAAGCTTCTTGGCCACCCGCACACAGCGTCTGCCGGCCCGTGCACACCAGGTTTCGCCGCACGCCGCCTGCGCACCCCTAAATAATCTTGCGCTCTACCCAGTTTGCGCACAGCTGCATTCAATCATAACACCCCCCATACACAATCACAACACACACAGCACACATACTCAATCACAAAACACACACAACACACAACACACACATATCACAACACACACATACTCAATTACAACATACAAACAATCACAACCAACACAGACACAACACACACACTCAATCACAACACACACACAATCACAATACACACATAACCACAACCAACAAAGACACACACACAATCACAACCAACACAACACACAAACTCAATCACAACACACACCACACACACACACACACTCAATAACAACACACAGACACAACACACACAACACACAATCACCACAAACACACAACACAAACTCAATCACAACACACACACCACACACACCACACACACCACACACCACACACACCACACACACACACTCAATCACAACACACATACAATCAATCACAACACACACACACTCAATCAATCACACAGACACAACACACACACACTCAATCACAACACACACAATCACAACACACACAACACACAATCATAAGTCACACACTTTCACCTGGGGGGGAGTACTAAGCATGCTCCGGTGGGTAAACAGACAGGAGGAGGGGATGTCTGTGTGCAGGGAGCAGAGAAGCAGCAGCACAGAGAAGCTTTGCCTCCGCAGCAGGCAGACACCACAGAGAAGCAGCAGCACTGATCTTTTAGCCATCCGTGTACAGCTCTGCCCGCCCCCAGGTTTTACCGCACGCTGCCTGCGCCCCCCCTAAATAATCTTGCGCCCCCCAAAAGGGGTCGCGCCCCTCAGTTTGCGCACTGCTGCCGTAGAGGAGTCGGGATCCGAGGCTCCTTGTTTGCTGGGGATAACGGGAGCGGTATTGGAGCTGCATCTGCCGCCCTCAAGTCCGGCTGATGGGTTCCTATGTGGGCGACTAAGTCTTGCACCGCATCACACATCTGTGCCAGTTGTTGATCGGGTAGGGCGAGGCATTGCTCATGATCCCCCAAGTACTGTCCTTGCAGGGTAATGGATCATCCTACCTCAGCAAAATGTAAATGCTAATCTCATGCAGGAAATGGACCCGCAGGGCTGAGGTAGAAAGGTGAAAGAACCGGCCTGAGCTGAGGGACAGTGTCCCTCAGTAGTGAGTAGTGAGTCGTAAGCTGAAGTGCATAGCTGGCAGCAGAGTTGCGTAGTCAGTATGGATGCAGAGGTCGATGCTGAAATCAAAGGTTAGTTGAGGTACTTGCAATAGACGGGGCGGGCTGAGGACAAGGGTAGTCGAGGTACGTGAGCCGGGTCTGGTAACCTGAGAGACAAAAAGCATAAACGCGTTGCATGAACACAGCAGGAAACTGGAACTTTGCTCAGCAACTTCCTGCTAACAGGGCTGTCCTGTTAAAGGAAGTTGCCAGGAGAAAAAGTGGACGATCCAGCCATAGAGGGTGAGCAAGAGCAAAATCCCGAACTGGAATATGAAAACCCGGATTTTGCCAAATCTCATAGAACTCCCCCGGCTCTGGCGCCTACGTGGACCACAACACGACTGAGATGAAACTTGCAGACCCACACACCAGCAATGCAGACAACTCCCAGCGAGGCTGGAGGTAGCAACTGACCCCCCTGGTCGACGCGATGGAGCCGGTAGGCACTCTCCCCGTGTGTTTGGGATCTCCTGGGCCCTCCCGGATGGTGAGGCCTAGGCTATGAGGTTTGCCCCCCTCTTCTCCCCCCCTCTCAGCAGGACTCTTTTGTTGGAGATCGGTCCCCGGGAACCGGAACGCCTCACCGTGCTGATCCTCCCTCTACCATCAAACACAGCCATGGGGCAGGTGTTCCCTCTCCCGTTGGGCTGCAGGCTGAGGGGTTATTGCTCCTTTCCCCGTACTCCCCCTTCCCAGACAATTATCTCAAGAGGGACTTCTGTCTCTGATCCTAGGAGTAGAGATTGTTCATCCCTAAACGTCAAATCCTCGCCAGTCCCTGAGGCATAAACAGGTTAGACCAGCCGCATTCGCACAGTGCATTACACTCAATTTTCCCTTTACCTGTCTTTGTTCACCCCACCTATCTCCCCACCTATCTCGTTTCCAAGGGCAGATGAGTTTTAGTGTTTTAGTTTCCCTATAGCTCATTTCTATTTACATTTTTCCCCTGCCCTAACTCTAAACTCCTCCCTGTGCCCGCACACAGGCGAAACTTGGGAAACCCACAATTGAAGCAGAATACAGGGACATCACCAGTTTTGTCCACATCACCTCATAAATCTCAAAATGACACCTAAAATTTTAACTTTCAATGTTAAGGGTTTCAACTGCCCCCAAAAAATAAAGATGGCAATGACTGACCTTAAAAAGAAAGAGGCGACACTATCCTTATTCATGAGACTCACTTTAAGAATTCAGGTATCACACTGTATCTCGATATTTCCTAGCAGGATGTTTCCTTCTCGTCTGCTCAGGTTAAAAAACAGGGAGTAGCAATATTTATCCACAATCGTATCTCAATCACACATAAATTTAAGAAAACAGACCAAGATGGCAGATTTGTAATATTGGTGGGAGAACTATTTGGGCAGGATATAACCATAGCTAATGTTTACACCCCAAAAAAAACAGTGCCAAATGCTTTAATTCATTCTTTGCAACCCTAGGCAGTATAGCAAAAGGTCAAATTATACTTGGAGGAGACTTTAACCTCGCTTTGGACCCCGACATGGTTAGAAAACAGTGACTGCCAGCCAAAACAAGACCAGAACTCAGGATATCAAAGCCCTCAAAAGGGCCTGCTAGCCCTTCATCTAGTAGACATCTGGCGCAAGCTAAACCCCCACACAAAAGACTTTATATTCTTCCCCCTCCCCCCCACCAATCATACTCACGACTAGATTATATATTTACATGCAGAGGGGTGAACCCACATATCCCATACTCCACTATACAAAGTATAACTTGGTCAGACCACACTCCAGTAGAAACAACAATTATTAATCTGGATATAAAATCCCCAAAAGCTAACTGGAACTTTATGAATCACTACTAAAACTTCCTGACTCAATCTTAAAGATTGAATAGGAGATTGAAGCTTTTTTTCAGTCCAACATGGGGAGTGTGTCATCACTGACAGTCCTGTGGGAAACACACAAAGCCACAATAAGGGGCAATTGCATTTCACTGGCCTCAGGCAGGAAAAGAGAGAGACTCTAAAAGATAAACACCTCTAAAAAAAACAAGATAGACTCCTTGTCAAAAACCTACAAAACAACCCAATCCGTCAAACTTAGAAACCCTAAAAGAGACTAGAGCAGAACTAAACATGTTCCTTACCTCAAGAGCTGAGCAAACCCTGAGCTGGACGAGGAGTAAATTCTATGAAAATACCAGTGTAACGAGAGACCAGTACTTTTACCTTCCAGGATCAAGTCACTAGGGAGGACAACATTGTTAAATAAAATAGGGTTTATTCGGGCAAGCCCACAGACACACAAAAGAGGCACAAAACAAAGGAACACATATCAACTGTGGGTCTGGGAGGGAGACACTAGCCTCAACTAGGTTCAGGGCGCCTGCTTCAGGAAAGCTTACCCTGTCCGCTCCACAGCCAGGAACACACGGTACTCTTTTTGGGAGAGTCACCACACTCTCCTTGTTGGTTTCAGCAACGTCCAATTTTCAGAACTTGGTCCTGAGATCCTGGATGCGAGAACTTGCTCCCAGCACTTATCCTCCGCTTGGCCGGGCTGCTAACTGGACTAAGCCTGGACGAAGGGAAATCGTTACGGAGAACTTGGCCATGTTCTCAAGACTTGGCCCTTTCCTGAGAACTTGGCCGCCACTGTAGAACTCCTCAGCTAGGCTAGGCTTTCCCGGCACTTCTGTGCCCAGTGCTTTGCTATTCCGAGCAAAGGCCTTTTGAAAAGTCAGCCAGCGCTTCACCGGATAAAGTCTAGGAAGAGTCTAACAAGTCTGGTTCTCTGATCAGACACACTCCTTACATAGCCCTCGCTGGCTGTATTTAACATGGAGCATGGACTGGCGACCAATCAGAGTATGGGTTTGCACACAGCAGCCAATCATGTGCCAAGGGCTCGCCTGACTGTAAATAATCAAAGGAAGGAGCATACTAAGGCGCAGGTTGCCCGCAAGGCAGGAAATATGAACTGGCCAATAGAAATCGTGCCTACGTGCTCCATCTCGGCAATGGCTTTCCCAAGCCAGCCCATTACTGCTCACTGGGTAGGCTCCACAGAGTCTGGCTACAACAAAGGGTCTCACCCCCTGAGAGCCCATCCGCAGATCTGTTCCTCCACCATTCCCCACCTTCCAGATGGCCCATCACCTAGCCTATCAGTCCCTTTGATCTGCCATTGCCATGCAGGCAACTCGGCTAATCTTATTACTGGGGCTGCCTTCATAGCAATGGCTTACACATACAAATACATTGTATTACAAAAAGAGAACTTGGGCTCTAAAACTTGGATTCTACAACTTGGTTTTAAAACAGGCTCCTGTACTGAGTTTTAAAACGGGGTTGTAGAACTTGCTGGCGGGGAAATGCTGTTACATAGGGTTATTTCATTAATAAAACACACAGCCTTTATACATAGACACATACCCACAAAACATGCACGTTTCATGGGTACAATTACAGTACTAACGGTGAACCGGTCAGCAACACTTTACACACATTTTAACCCGTTCCCATCCCCTCACCCCGCAAACCTCCACCCTTAAACTCCTGTTCCCAAAGCCCCGGTCCTGCAGCTATTTCCCATAAGGGATCTAACACATACAAGTTTACCCACTTTTGAGCTTACAGAGGCGGCTAAGGACACATGATTTACGGGGATACAGTTAACACACTTTACCGGCCCTATGGGCTCACATAGACAGCCCATTACACATTGTTTTTTTTTTCAACTTTCAATTTTTATTGGAAAGTACAAATACAACCAATTTCTCACAGCCCGTTGTTACATTTCCATTTTTGTCAAACCACATATAATGACCACATTTAGACTTGACTACTTAAGACAATACAAACAAGACCAGACTGACGTGACATGAAGACAGGGATAGAGGGGGGGAGGGGGGAGGTGGTGGGTGGGGGGAGGTGGTCTATGTCCAGGTTCTGGAGCGGATGTGGAGGCTTGTTGTCTGCTGATTTCTCGGCCCTCGCTACGAATTTTAGTTTTGACTAGCTTTACATAGGTTCTTTTATCTTTCTCACTCCCAGTCTCCCTTTGGCTATGGCTATCGGGATGTCCGTTGGCTGTGCGTCACTATGTTTTTTTGTCTAATCTGTCCTTAAAGGAGAACGCATTTGGTTTAGTTAATGCAGGATTGAGGAGGCGTCCACTCCTGGGATTTTTTCTTGGGATAACCATGGGTCCCAAACTTTTAGAAAATTTGTGCCGGAGTCATTAACTAAACTCGTTAATTGTTCCATCCGGCAAACATGCCAAATTCTGTTTCTGATCTTAGGGATAATGGGTGTCTCCTGCTGTTTCCATAATGCTGCGATCTCACATCTCGTGGCAGTGGCAAAATGCGCGATCAATTTATGCGACGCATTTGAAAGACCCTTGATCCGTCTGCCCAGGAGGAACAGCCACGGGTCCAGGGGGATCTCCAAATCGAGAAGCCGCTGAATCCAATCTCTGATTTGTTCCCAAATAGGGGCCAATTTAATGCAAGACCACAGCATATGTCGGAGATCTGCTGCCTCTCCGCACTGTTTAGGGCAGAGAGGAGAGTAGCCTTTTACAAATTTCGCTAAGCGCGTCGGAGTGTAATACCACCTCATTAGGACATGCGTTCTCCTTTAGTGTGGTGCAGATTGAGCTTTTTGCCGCCGCCTGAATAATTCTGTCCCAATCGTCGTCCTCTAAAGTCTCTCCTAGGTCAGATTCCCACTGTCTCATGTAACTCAGTCTATTGTCATTGGGCGACTTCTGGCAGATCACTTCCCTGTACATTCTAGACGTGAGTCCCCTAGTGTCCGTATCTCTAGAACATAGCTGCTCAAAATTTGTTCGTGCCGGTCGTATTGGCGTTTTGTTGTAGAAATCCCTGATCTGAAGGTACCTAAAAAATTCGCTGTTTGGGATATTCTTAGAGGATTTAATTTGTTCAAATGTTTGTATGGTCGTTATGCCCTTCAGATCCTTTAGGCGGGAGATTCCCTTCTGAGTCCAAATTAGGAAATTTTTACTATTCAGGCCCGGAGCGAAGTCTGTGTTGCCCACTATTGGTGTCATTAATGACGCTTTGGTTGTCAGGTTACATTTAAACTTCGTGGCCTCCCAAACCTTTAACGAACGTCTCGTGGCACCTGTCGAGGGCTAAGAGTTCTTTAGGGGTGTCAGGCATCAGAGACTCCAACCATTTCATGATGAATTCCTCACAGTCCAGGATTGTTTCAGGGACCCCCCTCACCCGAAGGTTATTCCGTCTGTCCCTGTTTTCTGCATCCTCCTGGCGGTCCCGCAGTTCGTTTATTTGCTCCTGGAGATTGCTGTATTTGCGGTCCTGTCTCTTTATGGATCTGATTGTCTGGTCCATTTTCGTTTCTAGGACATTCGTCCTCTCCCCCAGCCCGGTAACCTCTCTCTTAATGTCCTTAAGCTCGGCTTGTAGCAGTGCTTTAAGGTTGTCATATAATTTGTCCAGGTCGCCTTGTCTCAACGGCCTCGGTGCAGGGTTATCCTCTCCTTCTCCTTCTGGCTCCGTTTCCGAGCCGGCGTTTGAATGTGGCGCCATTTCTCCTCCTGCCCCGCCGGGTCCCGCACGGCCAAAGTATTCTGGCAGCACCTTTTTTTTTGCTTGTTTTGGGGTTTTTTCGAGACATTGCGGGGTACAGTGGGGCTTTATATGTCCTCTGATGTGTTGTGTGGGCAATTTTAATGAGTTTCGGTAGGTTTCAGCTATCAATATCTTCTAGCGAGGCACGGAGCACTTATCTTAAGCAGCCATGCTCCTTGCCATCGCGCATGCGCCTCCCCATTACACATTGTTTATGGGGCAGCAGCCGGGCTTCACCTTTATTATGAAGGCCGGCTACCCCTACCATCACAACCAGTAAATCAGACTCTCTTGTAGCGGCCAAACTGAGAAATAGACACCCAATATATAATATTCAATCTATTAGACTGAAAATGGGTGCTACAACCTCAACCCCAGAAACAATTGTAGGTGAATTCCCGAAATTTTACACCAAACTGTATGATGGGAAAAAAGTGGCTCATGATGCCCACACAGAGAACCTAATCATAAAGTACCGCAATTCAGCAGAATTACCCAAATTATCACTCCCAGCAGTATCTGCTAAATCAAAAAATACATTAGAAGAAATTCAGACGGTCATTAAAAACTTAAAATCTTCCAAAGCCCCAGGCACAGACGGGTTCTCCAATATGTAACACAAAATTCAGTAAATCCCCCACCCCACACTTGTTCAACTTGTTTAACTCAATTCTATCAAGCTCATCCTTCCCAGCTAATACTGCACATTACACGCCTCTATATCTCTAATCCACAAGGAAGGGAAATATCAGACAAATTGTCAAAATATTCTCTAAAATACTAACCAATAGGTTAATAAAAATTATCCCCTCTCTGGTACACGTCGTTGACTTCATCCCAGGAAGGCAAGCTGCTGACAATATCAGAAGAAGCATTGATCTGACTGCCTTAGCTAGGTGGGATGACATCCCTTCGATGCAACTCAGTCTTGATGCCGAGAAAGCCTTTGACCGCATTGATTGGGTTTATATGAGGGAAACGCTGAAGACCTTTGCTTCTCGGGTATCTTCCTCAAAGCTATACTAGCCCTTTACACAAACCCCACAGCTGAAGTAGTAAGCCTGGGCTTACCGTCGGGCCAATTTCAAATTAAAAGTGGGACGAGGCAGGGTTGCCCCCTTTCTCCTTTCATATTTGCATTATGCATAGAACCCTTGGCAGAGCACATCTGACACAATGTAAACATAACAGGTATCAAGGCAGGAGATCAATCTTACAAATTGTCTCTTTTAGCTGATGATGTCATTTTGACAATCTCCAACCCCTTATCCTCCCTCCCTAATCTGTTCAGTGACCTCACGCTTTTCAATAAGCTGCCTGGATTTAAGATCAACAATAGGAAGCCTGAGACACTGAACATCAATTTGCGAAAAGAAACAATCAAACTAATAGAACTCAATTTCAAGTGGCAGCATTCGTTTATCAAATATCTAAGGATATTTCTTACCAAAGACTTCTACTCATTATGTAGGACCAACTACCTCAGAATTCTAAAAGCCCTATGGGCAGACCTACAGATGTGGGCCAAATTCAATATTTCTTGGATGGGAAGAGTCCAGTTGGTTAAGATGAATCTGCTGCCCAGATTACTATACCTTTTTCAAACACTCCCTATTCCAATAGTTAACACAGGCATTTTTAAACTTCAATCAATGATCACAAAATTTATTTAGAACAACCAGAGACCCAGATTGTACAGAAGGTTGTTGGCACATCCCACAAGGTCAGGAGGTCTGGCCTTCGCATGCCTTCTTTCATATTATAAGGCAGCTCAATTGAGCCAATGGGTAGCTTGGCATGCAATCCCCACTCTAAGGAGATGGGTATCACTTGAGGCGTCACAAGTACAGCCATAGGCCCTAAATAAAATCTTATGAAAGGGAAGTATGGCCTGTTAGCTATTCCCTCTCAACTCACCCCAATCTTTGGAAACCCAAACTTCCCGTCTGGGTGTTCTCAAAGACAATTTGACCAATTTCAAGGTCTCAATATCAGGCTGGTTGCTGATCTGCTGAAGAAAGGAGAGATCCTTTCCTTCTAGGAACTCCGAGACAAATATCAGTCTCAAGATCTTCATTTGTTTAAGTTTCTGCAAATTAGGCACTTCCTCTTGTCGCTTTCCCAAAATTCCAAATTCCCTGCATTAACTAGATTCGAGTCCCTATGCATTAAAGGCGCCTACCAGAGGGGACTGATCTCGGAGATCTATAGGGGGATGGAGTCGGCACCTGACCCACCAAACCACCGATATATGCAAAAATGGTCCGCGGACCTTAACACAACATTAGACATAGACGACTGGGAGGATGTCTGGGAGTCAGCCGCTAAAACTTCAATTTTACCATAACAAAAGAGAACATCTACAAATCCTATTCCAGTGGTACCTGACCCTGTCTAGACAGAGCCAGATCTTCCCCGGCACACCAGACCTGTGCTGGAGGGGATGTGGTCAAAATTGAGACATGGCCCATATTTGGTGGTCATGTCCAGAGATACAGAGGTTCTGGACCATGATCCAGACGCTTCTCCGAGAGACCTCGGGGATACTTTTCCCTTTGGAACCCCTGACCTTCATGCTAGGCAAACCTATTGATGGCCTCCCCTCGCCTCTGTCCAGATTGGTCTCCTCCATCCTGACTGCAGCCAGATGCTCAGTCGCGGCAGCCTGGGAACAGACCAACGCTCCTGCAAGAAGCACGGTAATCAGAAGGATAGACGCGGTAATGTCTATGGAGAAGCTTACAGCCATGCTCCATAAAAAAATGCCACAGTTCTGGAAAACTTGGGATACCTGGCTCGGACCGCAAGGTCTGGGTCTGGACTGGGCCTAGAGTGAGCAAACACGGGCGGGTAGAGGGGATGGAGGCCACCAGAGATTCTCGCCCCCTTCCCCACTTCTCCCTCCACTCCCCTTCCCTGTCGGTTTGTCCATCTCCCCCCCCCCATCCTTCCCTTCTTCTCTCTCTTAAAAAAGGAAAAGATTACTGGTCAACATCTCGTCAAACCCAGTCATGTTGTCATGTGCCCATGACGTTACTGTACTTATGTATGTATGTGTTTGTTGCCAATAAAAAAAGATTGATTCAAAAAATAAAATCTTATGGTTACCCGCCCGAGCCAGACTAACAAAGAAACTCATTCTACTGACAATCTCACACTCTCTCTTAGACTCTGGGACAGACTCAAATTCAAATATAAGCTCACATGCACAAACTCACTGCGGACTCCCATTTTTGATAACTCAGACTTCCCGCCAGGTCCATCCAGACAGGCATTTACAAACTGGCACAAATATAATATTAGCAGATTACTAGATATAAGCAGAGATCTCAAACTTGATCAGTTCGATCAACTGGTCAGGGAGAGAGATCTCTCATCCAGGGAGATATTCAGATATCTTCAGGCTAGGGGTTTCTACGCTAAAATTAAACCCACAACACCAGAATCAGTGTTTGAGAAATTATGTTTAAGGCTGATTCACAACTGAAATTCATCTGTGAATTATATGGACATTTCTCCTCAACTGACCTAGAGCATCAGGATAAGCTTAACTGTGTCAAGAGTTGGGAGATGGGAAGACCTGGGGCAGAGTGGGAGGGGGAGGAATAGGACAAAATCTTTGAATCAGTAGCCAGGAGCTAAATTTGCATGACGATCAAAGAAAACGCGTACAAAGTAATGACGCAGTGGTACAATACTCCAGAAAATATTTCTAAAATTTTTCTCGGCTACTCCCCAATATGCCCTTAGGGATATGGTGCAATAGCATCCTTCCCCACATGTGATGGACCTGTCCCCAGATAGACATGTAGCCCTGTTTCCCCCTGAACACAGAAAGCTATTCGTGCTGCCCTTCTACCTGTTGGCTCACAGGAGCCTAAGCCCCTGCCATGGAGAGCCTGGGGTGATACACTTACGAATCTGGTGCAGCGCCTCCACCTGTGCAGGATCCTAAAGTATAGAATAACTCCTGACACAGGACCCACATACAGTAACCACATACACTAAAGTATAACAGTTTACTATATGAGCAGATAAGAACATAACAACATATATCAACACATCGCAGTGGTGTCCCTCTATGACACTGACCTCCTAGGGCCATAAACCCACAACCTATACCCAGGTGTCCCAAGAGTCCCACAACCCCACCCCTTAGGTGTGATCAGCGCCGTACTAGATGAGGAGTATAGTTGGTGCACTTCGTGTATGATACCTGCCCAGGGCTCCTGCACCCGGGTATAGCAGAAACACAGGAAGAGGATCCGTCTGCGTCCAGCGCCAACGCCTCAGCGATGGTGTCCTCCTCCTAAAAGGATGTCTCCCTCTGAATGATATCACCATACAGACAGTCTGTCTGTAGTGAAATAGGTCTGGTCCCAGACCCCACTGGTTACACTGGTCAGAGCCGCACAACATTGCAGCTGTGTCCCTGACTTAACTAACTACTTAAAGGGCAAAGTCTCTAACTGAAGGGGCCTTCCCTAGAGCAGCCACAATCTGATATGAGTAGGGGGCCTAGCTTGGGCCTAGTGGGTAACCTGGCCTAGTGCAGAAGCTACTTGCCTCCCTGCACCTACACCCTCCCCTGTCTGTGTCCCAGCTCCTACTGGACTTCCTGCCTGAGGGCGCCAAATGTAACCCTTCCCTGCAGGGGAATCCTGAAACCCTATTGGCTCCCTGGTGTCACATGGTATCTCTGCCCCTATGTCTTCTGAGTGTTGTAGTTCTCCATGGCCCTCTTTAGCATTGGGGCCTCGTGCGTGATCTTCACTGCGCATGCGTGAACTTGTAATGGCCACGGCTACCCTCAACTGAGCATGCGCAACTGTGGGCAGTCCCTGCACTACAGAGCACCTCTTCTGCCAGTTCTCCAACACTGTAATGGCCACCGCATTGCACCTGCGTGAGTATGTCCAAGATGGCGACGCCCTGTAGCTGATGCCGCCGAGAGCCCCCGGTGACACGCTCGCCCCCACAGCTCCTCGACACTCCATGGGGGTCCCCGCTTGGTAGACTTCTCAGAGAGGCATCTCAGTCTGCTCTGGGCATTTGCCAGCTTTGCACCTTGGCCGCTTAGCATATGAGGCCCGTCCCCTCTACCTGGCGCCGCTCAGTCTGGGCAGAGCAGACATTTGCAGGGTGGCTTTGAAATTCTCTTCCTTGCTAACAAAATGTTTAACACTTCCAGATCTTGGACTGCCTTTGAAACAGGCCAGGAGGGCTTATTGAAATTATCTTCCTCTCCCCCACCTGCTAACAAAAGGTTTAACACCTCCATATCCTGGATGGCCTTTGAAGCTCTGAGGGCGGAGTAACCCCTGTTTCCCATGCAAATTGATTTTTATCCATACTGAATGACTTACTTTGAACCTTACTTTAATAAAAATATAAACCTTGGCTACTTTTAAAACCATTTTTCCTTCCACACTCTTACATGAAAACACTGCCACAGTTGTACACATAATCTTAAAAATGACTTTAGACTGACCACCCTCCCCCCCCCCTTGGTTATGTTTTTTTGGGGGCATATACCGGGGACCTTTGAATGTAATTCAATTCCCTGCCCAGTCTTACTGTTCTGGTCTGTGCTGAAGCAGGGAGATTTGGCGGTAAGCTGCAACTGCTTTCTAGGGAGAATTGTATCCGGTGGGCTGTATTCCTCATGTCCTCAGGAATCTGGGGGGATTCCTGAGTACATGTTTCGTGGTAACCTGCAACACTGGCCCCCTACTACCCAAACACACCCTGACAACATTGTACCGTAAAATCACCCCTGAAACTCATGCCCTGCACCTCTCCACTGGTTGGCACTCCTGGAAGAGTAAAAATACACATACACCTTTATTAAAAATGCAGTTACATGCCATGATTGGGTTGAAGAGCTGACAATCACAAATCCCCAATATGGCTCGGGGCACCCAGCTTGGCCAAATACCTTTATTTACCGGCCTGGGTACCCTTCACCATCACACTATCTGCTGCATCGGCTGCTGTTGCTTGCCAGTATAATGTCCTTATAAGCCTGCTCTGTTGCTGCCTTCACAACAGCACCTCCAATTGTAACTGAGTTTCCCCCCTTCTCTGGAAGTTGTACAACTGGTTACTGCTCTTTGTGGTGCGGTCATACCTGTGAGGGTCCAGGAGAGCTGGGTTGTCCGCAATGGTGTGGGGAATAGGACAGGCTTTTCGTGATCTTTAGTCTTCACTCATGGGTGTCAGCACCTCCAGTTGTAGTGGGCTCCAGGATTTCCGGAGACAGTCCCCACCAGAACAGACTTATTTCACACCCCTGCCCAATAGATTGTTGACTCAGGCAGGGGTATATAAAACAAAGGGCTTATTTGAGCAGTCACTGCAGATGGAATACAGCAGATGCAGATGGATGTCAGAGGGTCCCAGGCCTCTGGATGGTACTGGGCTCTATGGTAGTCTTGAAGCCTCTGATCTCTCTTTTACCAGCCAGCCCAGGAAGGACTGACTGGGATGTCTCACTTCGAGAGGAGCAGCACACACCTCCTCTCCCTAGGAGGGGTGGAAAAGAACTCCTATAATTTAGCACTTCCTCTCTGATGCACCAGAAGGGGAGGGCACAAGGTCTGCAACACTATTAACTGTACACAGACCCTTGTTGCACCACCTTTTCTGTCACTCAGAGTCAGCATGAGGGGAGGGGGATCAATGCCCCTAGTATAGCCTGCCACAGCCTGTAGCTATCAGGACTTACATCACAGGAGACAGAGAGGCAGTCTGGACCACCCATCGCTACAACTGTATAAGGTTCCTACAAAAATTTCTATGTACCGCACTCCTGTGATGCAGAGGCACCCCCTCCCATTCCCAATGTACCTTTTTTTAATTTCTGTACACCCTCTCCCCTCCCTTTTCATTATTGCTATTGTTTATGTACACATTTTTTGAAGAAAAAAAATGTACATTGTAATTTTGTCTATGAGGTGCCTATGCTCAGTTTTTTGGCCTGTGCAGGAATTAAAATACTAATAGAAAAAAGGTAGGTATGGCGGTTCACAGCCGTCCATAGGGTAAGGATGAAGTGCAAACAATAAATAAAAGAAAAAACCTTGAATGTGCACTAGACATTACAGGATACCACAAGAACACTCTGACGCGTTTCGTCCTGTGGGTAGAACTTTGTCAAAGAGTGACTTTGACAAAGCCCTACCCACAGGACGAAACGCATCAGAGTGTTCTTGTGGTATCCTGTAATGTCTAGTGCACATTCAAGGTTTTTCTTTTATTTATTGTTTGCACTTCATCCTTACCCTACGGACGGCTGTGAACCGCCATACCTACCTTTTTTCTATTGGATTTCCTGAGGCTGGAGCACGCCGACACTGCACCCGAATATAGTCTTGGGATCAACGGTATCAGATGGGCGACATCGATGTGTCAAGTCCGTGAGTACCGCGCCCTCAAGGGGCTTACTAGTTGTGCGTAGGACTCCAGGAGTGGTGAGGGTAGCGGCGGAGCTTTGTACACTGACGGGGTTCTTTGCTTCGATCCTTGCTCCCTACCACACATTGGCCCCCCTCCTGAGGTATTGAGACCATTTCGCACACTGTTTACTCCCGTCATATGTTCATTACCAAGTGGATTCTTTTCCGGGTCAAGGACTGATATATTTATTTCCTATATTGCAGTGGAACTGCTTGTCATTTTTGCAGCACCAGCTTTGGAGTTCTCTCCTCCCCATACAATTAAAATACTAAGACTGAACAACACAATTGGAGATTACATTCTGTCATGTTAAATTAATAGGGTTTAGACAATTGGGTACATCCCTGACCCCCCTCTTGCAACCCAATTATGAGATGTACAACAAAGAGTACAATTGATGGAAGTTGAAAAGTGAACCCATATGCCACGTGAGTAGTTGTGTATTAAGGGGAAGAAAAGATTGAACAATTATATATTGTTTGATATGTACAGTAATACATCTGCAGGACTATTCCAACTATAATATGTACGGATTTCTGTAGACACGTTTAACTAGATGTCTGTACTCATGTATGACTTTGAAAACATCCAGTAACTTGTAATAACATCTCATAGGTGTGGTTATTTGCTGAACACAATAAACTTTGCTACAGTGTGTCTGTCTACTGCACAAGAATGAAAGGTACTGTACAATCATATGGAAAGGGGACATTTTATTTACAAAGCAGTTATAGGCCATAAAATACAGAATAGATCAAAATGGAACAGTTACTTCCAAAATTATATATAACCAATATGGGGTCAAGACACTGGGTACTGTATGTGTAGTTTATTATCCTCCAGTGACTTGGGACCAAAAGGTCTTTAAAAAACAAACAAAATCAATGCATTATATATATGTATTTCTGTCCACATTTAGACTCATAATTATTTTTGAAGTTACAAAAGGGCAGGCAGGGCGACACATTGCATGTTTTTAATCTGCAAATCATCCTGTCTCTGATTTCTAAAAATGTGTTTAATGATGTCTTTCTTTTGTTTGACATACATATTGTTCACATTGTGAATACTGTGGCTACTGTGTTGCCATCTGTTTAGTTTCCTGTGCTGCATTGTATTGAATGTGTTATCTGCACCAAGAACAAAAAGCACATGAGACCTAAACAATAAATCACCCACCTGCTAAACATATTTCCTTTGGGATGTAGCTACTTTATAAGCCTGTGCTGTTCTTGTGCGCGCGCCAGAGATCTCTGAAGTACAGTACAGTAGGAGAAGCTGCATTCTGAGCGTGAGTGTGACAATGGGTAACTTACTTTATCGCTTTGTACCTCTGATAGTAAAAATAGGATTGTCAGCACTTTGAAGCTACGTATGAATGTGCTTTTAATTGAAGGCTCTGTGAAGCAAAGCATACGCTGGTCCAATATAAAAATAAGCCATCAAAGGTCAACACCATTGACCTTTAATGTCTCTTGCACGTGTTCTATATACAATATCAATGTATGAAAAGTAATTCGATAAAATAAAACTAAATTTAAAAAAAGTTACAGTATATTTGTAAAAGTCAAGACCCAATGCTGAAACATACATGTAACATCACGCGCAGAAGTTTATAGCAACAACACTCCCCCTCCACCTACCAATTAACTCTTGTTAAAAGTGTTTCACTTTTCTTTGAAGATATACTGGACAAGAGAATCTGAATGTTAAAAGTTGAAATTTGACTGGAAAGCTTTTTGTTTGAAAAATCTTTGAAGAAATTATTAGAGCAAGAATGTTATAAAATGTAAAAGGATTAATTATCTCGCCCTTGTGAAGCATATTGAAGTATTTGTTTACCTGCTCATTTTTGAATCTGTCTCTTTTGCCCAGTTTTAATTTTGCCCACCATCAAGCCAAGCTTGTGACAGACATTTCCAAAGCAGCTAGCATTTGCATGATGAGTCTGCCTGGTCCCCACTGACTTCAATAACTCAATAACATTTTCCTGGACATAGTTCTACTGCATTACACTTACAAGTGTAACACAGCTCACTTGACTAATTTTGGAAACGTCTCCAAAATATGTCTGGTCATTTTTCTTTATTTTGTCCGCTACACATTTTTTGTCTCTTAGAGTAAAGATCTAATCCAGGGGTAGCTAACCTTTTTCTCAGGCGGGCCAATAGATAGGAAAAAAATCCTGCGGTGGTCCCTGTCCTGCCCTTTGCTGCCATAAGGGTGCAGTAGAAGTGCAGTGATGGACCCCACAGCAGTCTGTGTGGAGAGAGCAGGGCCACCAACAGATTTCCAGGGGCCCAGGACTAGAGTTTCTACCTGGGCCCTCCATGTTGGCAGTACTGTCAAACACCACTCTCTGTCTCTTACACACAGACCCATCTCTCATCTCTTCACTCTTGCCCCCCCCTTTGTCTCTTGCCCCCCATGTATTTCTCTCCCATTCTCATTGTCTTACCTCTGTCACTCACTCTCCATCCCCTTTACAATTCTCCCCATCACAATTCCTCCTTTCCCCCCTTTAGAACTGTCCCCCTTCATTCACAATGTTACACCCACCCTTTCATTGACCATGTTACTCTCCCCCTCACTCGCAATGTTACACCTACTCCTTCACTCACAATGTTACGCCCTTCCCATTCCCTCACAATGTTACTCCCTAGCTCCTCCCTCCCAATATTAATTACTCCCTCCCCTCACTCACAATGTTACTCGCTGCTCCTCGCCTTTGTCTGAAGTCAGGCCCAACTTCCGCATCTACCACGAGGCCCCAGCTCCCCTCTGGCCCTGCTATGGAGGGGAGCTCTGGGCTCATGGAGGTTTGGCTCGATCCTCGGAGGATCACATGGGCCAGTTTAAATGATGTTTCGGGCCATTTGGTTGGCCACCCCGATCTAATCAAATGAAAGTGTATGGCCAGAAAAATGTAATCCAGTCTGCTTCTAATTCACAAAGGTAAACATGTTCTGTCTAAAAAAACAATTAATCATAAATATCTAGGTGAGGTTTACATAGATTTTTTTTAAACAATACAGACATTATAAATGAGGCAGATTACAGAGCCCCTGACAGATGGGTGAGGGAGTGTGGCTGAGGTGCTGCAGTTTCTCTGAGGTATAAATGGATGGAAAAGGGAAGGGATGAGGGGGAATTACAAAATAAGAAGAGGATTTAAGAAGGGGAAGGAAAAAAGAGGGTTAATTGAGGAAGGCTGTTAAAGAGAAATGGGACTATTAAAACCAACTGTAGTTATAGTACCTGTCATGAATGGAACACCTGTGAGCACGTGACTTGTATATGTGATGAGGCTTAATACACACATCTATCTAGCTGACTCACCTTTAACCAATGCAAGGTACTACTCAAATTGGTGATATCTACACTCAATCTGTCACAATATATATCTCGACTCGCTGCCACCACCAAAGAGTTATCAAAAATGTATTTGCAGAACTGCAAAAACTGTTGCAGTAAAATGTGTCCAAAAATGTAGTTAACTCTCTACAAAGCGTGCAACAGTTCAATCAGAGTACAAAGAATTACTTATTAAAGTTTATATTAAATATAGAAAATTACAGTGCTTAGGTTACAGAAAAAGATTATTACAATAACATACTATACAATAAATGAACACAGTTTCATCAAATGAAAGGCTAAAATAGACAGAAATCCCTAACATACATGTAACATAGTAAGTTCCTTCTACCTATCTCTCCTACCTGTCACGTCAAGCCTAAGCAGCCTGGGCAGTGACAGGTTAATCTTTGGTCTTTTGACCCCCCTCCTGCTCCCTTTTGAGTGACAGAGGGTGGTGGTGACTCATGGCCTGGTAACCGCCTATCTGGTATAGGTACAGACATTGAGCCCGCCCCTTCTGGTTCCTCTGAAGGGAAGAGGCAAAAGTTAGTAAGTCTGATCCCCTCCTCCTCAGGAGGTGGATGTGAGTTGCCTCTCTCCCTGATGAGAGGGAGATGCCAGCCAGGCTTCATGGCTGGCCTGTATAACAAAGAGAACTCAAAAGAATGGGTTCAAAGCACCCCACTATTTGCCCTCATTACCTAGATAATAAACAGATGCCCCTTGGCTGTAACCCGGTACTGTTCTGGCTTATTTTCATCGTTAGCAGTTTGAACTAACTTGGTATTCAGTTACAGGCTGAGTGTAATACGTTGTTAGTTTGGTATATTAGCATTTGCCATACAGAGCTAGTATATTCTTTGGGTTTGCTGTAACCCTGTGCTGCCCTATATCTGTATACACTATCACTGGATGTAACATACTTGCTATACTTATGTAGGCTATGCTAATGTAATAGTGTGATACAACTTGTAGCAACCTTGCTGATATATTGATACACAGTAGCCCAACACGGCTCACACAATCCTTGGGTTCGCTGTAACCCTGTGTTGCCCTGTATTCACTGGTGGCTAGATTGGATATGAATAGATTGCGCTGTTTAAACAAAGTGAGATTCTGACTTGTTCTAATAGTACCTAGGTCACACACAAGATTGTGTACTTTAAGTTTGGGCATTATATTGTCTCAGTGAGGCAAATGACATTTTGGGGTATATCTACCTTGACAAACAGGCAATAATTAATTGCAAACACACTATCTAAACTGCAACTTTATGTAATCACAATCCCACTTGTACTAATCAGTGGATATCGCATGACTATACCAACCGCAGGGGAAGATAGGGATCCTAACTGACTATTGACATGATATAGTAATGCAGATAATATAATCCCATCTTCTCCACCACTCCTCCGTCGGTATTTTATATATTTTAACTATTGAGTGTATTACTGATTTGTGTAATAAAACTTTTTTGTTTTCTCGTCGCTTACAGTTCCCTGGCAAGGGATCTGATCATTTGGCATTAGGGGCATCTGTTTATTATCTAGGTAATGAGTGCAAATAGTGGGGTGCTTTGAACCCATTCTTTTGAGTTCTCTCTGTTATACATATATTGTTTACCTCCCTTGCACCCACCCTTTCACAATTAGGACAAATAAGATATAGGTGAGCAGTTATATTACCTTCTTTGTTCATGGCTGGCTTGTAAAATTTAAAGGCTCCAGACTCAAGAGCATGCATCATCCAGAAGCCTGGAATCTTCTGAGACCCTGTAACCACACTTATAACATCTATGCAGTGATGCAAAAAAGTACCTGTTCTATTATATACCTACCAGTGAGGAGGTGTATGAGACATGTGCTTCAGGAGGAGACTGTCTCTGGTATTCCCAGAACCCACTGAAGCTGGGAGCACTGACACTGATCCCGGATGATATCACAAGCCTTTCCTGATCTCCACTACATCACAGATCCACTCAGCTCTCCTGGACCAACAGGTATGCCTCAGCACCACACATAGACAGTAATTAGCCGTGTATCTCCCAGAGGGGGGGGGGGGGTACATGCTCTACATACATTATCAAACATATTAGGGCCTCAAATGGTCTTGAGTTGAGCATATAAGATTTCATGTATGTGGTTGGCATAAGACAGTCACTTGGTTACCATCGGATTTCCTAACTCAGGGTCTTTACCCTGAAACCCTTCTACATTGAAACACACATAAAACCCACCTTCTGGTGATCTTACCCACCCCTTTTATCAATCTCTCTTGATTAAATATTTATGGCTAAAGGGGAAAAAGGGCTTTTAAAAACTGCCTGAATATATAAAAAAAAGACTTCCTAACTTAATTTCTATAATATTTAGACAAACACCATATTCACTATAGTGTCTGTATACTTAATATGCACGCATGGATACAAAACTTTATGTTTTTAGTGACCCGTTTGAGTGACAAATAGATATCTGTCCTTTGCAACCTCCTAAACATGAAGTGTTTGCCCTTATTTTATCCATCTCACTGCAACTATTACAAAGATGTACTGTATCTGTAATTCTCATGTGTAGTTGTTAGACCCAGGAAATCTTCATATTTAGTAAACATACACACTTTTGGAATACCTTCTTAGCCACACCCCCTGACAGTTGCAGATCTCTTTCAGGAACGCCTTTCAAGATACATTAGAAGGTTTCTGTTTAGTTCTACTGTCAGAGAAGAATTGTGGTGCCAGCTTTCATAAAATGCAGGTTTTAACCTTTGGTAACCTCAGTCCTATAAAACACATAAAGCTAGGCCTGGTCAGTGGCTTGGCCGGCCATACAAACAATTAATGTATTTTTAAGACAACTTGCAACTAAAATTAACTTCTGATATTCAGTATTTTAATAAATCTGGCACATCTCATGATATTATCATGACAGTACCTTTTTATGCACACGTGTGAAAGTCGAGGAGAGCTGCTCTGCCTGTCTCCCATTGGTTTTAGCTAAGAACCTTCAGCAGCTTGAAGATCATTGGCTGCTTTGACAAATGATCACCAGGTTATGGGCAAATTATAACTACGTCTATTTTATGCATATATTATTATATACTGTACAAATAAATACAAATAAATCCAGAAATACAGATGTATTGCTAAAATTAATGTTGCATATAATAAATTGTATGTGTGGTGTTTCAAGCTACAAGACAAAAGGTGTAAAAGCTGTTGTAGTTTGGTATCTTATCTTGTGCTGACATACAGATATATAAACCAAAGGAGTTCACAGCAGCATAGAGCCTTGTCTAAGGGCTGGGACCCGCTGCGCCCGGCGGCTCGGGCGGCCGCGTGAGCGTTCCCCACCAGCAGGGGAATCCTTCTGAGCCGGTCGGTCCCAGTCCCACTTCGCTGCACAGCTCACTACGCGCTGTGACGCTTCAGCCGCCAGGGGATGCAAGAAAATTGTGATCCCGAGCGGTGACACCTCACGTGGTGCGCTGATGAGCCTCTCAGCGGCGGGGGCGGGAGCGGTAGCTGTTAGACAGCTTCCTACACAAGGTAGGGGGTGGTGTGTGTGTCATTTGTGGGGGAAGGGGGAGGGAGCGGGAGCTGCTTACCTTACAGCAGCCCGCAGCAGCTCCCTCCTGCAGCCCAG
This sequence comes from Ascaphus truei, assembly GCF_040206685.1. Classification (NCBI taxonomy): domain Eukaryota; kingdom Metazoa; phylum Chordata; class Amphibia; order Anura; family Ascaphidae; genus Ascaphus; species Ascaphus truei. The sequence continues at coordinate 358,887,552 of NC_134483.1, read as the reverse complement.
GAGACCGAGCCTGAGCAGGGAGGGGGGGGAGTAGCAGGTCCCTCCGCTCAAACCATGCCCCCCGTCCGACTCCCGCCTCCTTCCCGCTCCAGCTCCCGGCTCCCTACAGACCGCATATCACGGTCTGTGCGTGTCAGCGAACCGCCTGTCTGCAGTGCGGGCACGCTGACTGAGGGAGCGGGGCCTTAGCCTAAACAGGGATAATGGAAATGCTGCTCAAACTGTCAAGCACGTTGTTTTACCATGTGATTCAGTTTCCTGTTTTATTCATAACCTAGGAAACACTAGAAATTTCTTACTGTTATCTTTATCCTCTTACATTTTAGAATTTAGAGCTTAAACACTTATAGTAAAGTTAGCTAGCTGCAAAACTGGAGCAAAACCATTGCAAAAAAAGCATAATACAGCTCAACCCCGTTATAGCTCGATCCGTTACAACACAGAGCTTGTTGCCTGGGCCCCCTCCTCCTCTGCTCCAGGGCGTTAAATGATTTTGCATGGTTATGTCAACACACACAGACACACACAGAGATACTATCTCTTTAAGGGAGCTGGCTCTGATTTTCCTCTCTCTCCCTGTCACCCGGAAGCTGAAGGCGGAAGCAGGAAGAGGAGAGAGCTGCCAGCTGATGCAGATGCCTGATCAGTCCTGCTTGGGGGTGCCGCAGTGCCACCTGGTCTGGGACAGCTGGGAGAGTTATCCCAGCTCTCCCACTCCGGTGGCCGCGGAAAGCCTGTGGGGTGCAATGTTCGCCGGAATTGTTTTTTTTATGCGTAGCATGATTCGCATAAAACGCGATCACATTTTTTGGACCCCAAGCACCGTGCTATAACAGGGTTCAGCTGTATGTATCATATTAAATAATCCTATTGAAAGCAGAAAGGTTTTTTTTTCTTTGCTAAATCTGGTGCAATTTCTCTGCTCTGGCGTCCGTTCTAAAGCTGGGAAACTTAAGTATAAGAGTTTGTGCTATAGGAATGAGAGAGGAGACTAAGAAAGAAAGGTCTAAAGTTTACTAGACTTTGCTAGGTTATGAATATGAGAGCAAAGAGAATAAGATACTAAGACTAAGTGCTTGACGTCTGAATGCATTTCAATAAACTGTGTTGTTAAAAGGCAGAACAGAGGATAAAGTGAAGAGTCTGGCTAATCTGGAGGTTTAAAGTGGCAGTCCCAAATAATGGGCAAAAAAAAACAAACAAACAATCTTATCAATGTAACTGTCTTCCTTAGAAGGGTAGTCCCTCCTGGGACCAAATGGAATTAATGGCAGTGGCATGTTCAATAGCTTCATTTCGCCATAGTAACCAAAATAATTTGGAGTATTTATACTGTTTGCAATCTGTCTTTTCCTTTGTTTTGTTGGCTAATGATAGCAACATAATTAGCTTAAAGTGATTAAGGAGATGAACAATAATTACTAGACCACATTCAAATTAAACAGATATAAAGAACATAAGACACTGTCTAATTTTTTTTGTACCAGTAGCAAATAAATGAACATCTTTTTTTTAAGGGGATTTCATCTTTCTAAGGAAGTCAATTACATTGCTAAATTGTTCAGGAAACAATTTTCCCGACACATGGGATGATAAAAAGGTTCAATCAACTATAAAGGGAACATTGTACCTATTTGCGTTAAATATGTATTTTCTTTTTTAATAGGCCTGCAAAATTGAGATGCTTATTATCCTACACTTATCTGTTTGGCTAATGATAGCATATTTACTGTACAAAGAACAAAAGCCAATGATGATTGACAATTTAAAATCTATGATGCACACTCTTTCCACAAGAGATTAGATATAAATTGTAAAAAGTGTCCAAAGCATTTGGTTAGCATGGAAACATCACAGTTAAAATTTAATAAAATACTTGACTGATTTTGTTGTGGTGCTAGTGCATTTAACTTCTTAGAGATGCCACTAGACTGAGTTCACCTCACACATAATGGGATCTTTTTATTCCCTTCTCTTTATGCAAAACTGGTACAATTATGGGCTGAACTAAATAATGGAAAGCAATGTTCTGTTTTTCAAAAATCTGATGCTGTTTCCGTAATAGCATTGTGCTGCTTCAAAAGCCAAGAGAAATACAAAGAAAAGGGTTTCCTTATAGTAGGTTGCGTTAATATATTTTTTGCGAATTCCTCTGCAATTCAGCACAATGTTTAGGTTTCGATGAGCGTGTCCTACGTGTAAAAGGGGACAATAGACAGCACACTGATAGTGTTAAATTTATGCAATTGCAGGGTGCACGGAACAAAAGGGGACCCTTATTCCCCTGTACAGTACTAACAAATCTACATAAGTACCAGCACTCACTGTCTAATAGCTAAATGATGAAAATAGTTGTAATGCAGAAAATACATTTAATAATAAAACAAACCAGAAATAAATCAAATGTGTTTGCAGAAACCAGTGTCACAAATGGGCATGTCACAAAGTGAGGGGTGGGGGGGGGGGAAGGAAAAGGGGGAAAAAACATGAAACACAAGGAATATACACAAAAAACGGAGAACGGAAAGTATGCTAGGGGGGCGACGTTTCGAGGGACTACCTCTTCATCTGGCCCATTCCCCCTGGTCCAAAAGGTCCCAGAGGCACTTCCCTAAGCCGCCCTTCCCCTATAACTGGTCAAATCTGACACCCCTGAAAATAGATAGCAATCATGCAGTGTAAGCTAAATATAGCTAATAGCAGGGCAGCAAGAATCCACTAAAGTCAATGCCAGTAGTTCAAATACCACAAGACACTGTTGGCAATAGTACAGTAAAGGCTGAACACAGCTTGCAAAAAAGCAGCTTGCAAATAAGCACCAGGAGTCCACAACAGTCAATAAAAGGTTAATGGGAATAGCAAATGAAAACAGTAATCAAACCCTCTGTGGCTCTGTTCCTCGTGATCCTGTGGAGTGATACCTCAGCACTCCACACGAGCACGAGGAACAGAGCCACAGAGGGTTTGATTACTGTTTTCATTTGCTATTCCCATTGTGAAAGCGTAGAAATAAAATCAATGAGTCAAGGGTTCAAAGTATCAACGTGAGTTTATCTGCACCAAGGTACAAAATGAGTAATACGCCCTTTAAGGGGGCTGGCTTAGAGATAAAAAAACAATATGATGACTTATACAAAAATCCATATTAATACATAAATATGCTTCACATTGCTATATTCTTATCCTATATATTACAGCAATGTGGGCCTGTAGACGGACGTTCACAGTGGTACACAATTAGGAGGCTTTATAATGTGAAATTATAATAGGCTTTATTGTGCCTTTTCCTTTTCATCAGGAAATTATCCAAACACAGGGGGGGGAACAAAGCTTCCATTCACTTGGGAGTATTTCTAGTGAAATCCTATGCAATTAGTTCACATCTCCATTAGTTAAGCATTTCTCCCAACCCCAAACACATAGCATGAAAATAAGCAGATATAAGCAGTCTCTTAATAATGAAAGTCTTATCTGTTAGCGGCTGTAGAGTAAGCTTCTCTGCTCCCATGGAACCGCACCCGTGCGTGCACAGAAAAATATCAGCATCCAGGTTTAGAAGTCTTATTTGGTGTCTTGCAATCAGCTATGCTGGGCAAAGCTCAAGACCGCTCAGCTCCAGAGATGGGTGTTCTTTTGGTCAGTCTCCCCTGGGAGACTCAAGAACCTCTGCTCTGTCCCCAAAGATCAGCTCACACGTGAGCAAAGGAGTCCCTTCCTGTCTCAACAGACAGGCTTTTGTAAGCAATCTAAATCAGGCAGGTGGTGTTTAGTAATTAACTCCCAACAGTTAACCACCACACTGCTAGATTAAAGGCACATTACTGAACAGGGATAAGTCCCCTGTTACAGGGCCCCTTAACCTTCTGATTTAAGGACTAACCCTGTTTAGCCCTCTGTGTGTACTGTATCTGTCAGATAACAGAGCCTAAGGTCAGCAGAAATATCTAAGGCAGGAAAAACCTCTTACGAATGCAATTTCAATTTCTTTCATGACTCGTAGGAATTACACAAGGGCGGGTTACATCTAGAAGCGATACTCTGCAGGATCTCAATCATTCACAGATCATATACAAATATACATACATTCAAACACTCAAAATGGCTACTGCGCCAAAATGGAGGTGATGATAGTCTGTCTTCATATAGCCTGAGCCATACACAGTATCTCAATCTTCACAGTCCTCTCTTTTTATTCTTAAAACATAGTCTTTTAAGGATCATTTCAGATAAAACTCCAGAAACGTTGCGCTGGCCTGGAGGGTCCAAATTTGCATGACTTTGATAGTTCTGAAACTCACAGAGCTGCTGGCTATCATATCAGCCAGGTTGGTCTTTCTGCCATCATCTTCATCTGTATTACATTTAGGGGGACTGACTTTTCCTTCTGAGATTGCATCTTCCGTGGTGTCGTCTGTGATCAGTGGCATGGCTTGGGTAGAGGGTGTTACACACCTTTGCAGTAGGGATTTACTGCACATGACACAGACATACAAAACAACCAGAACTGCAAACACACAGACAAATCCATTCATCAGTTTCGCTCCTAGGAAACCAACCAATTTGGTAATTCCTAACAAATCCCACCTCTTATCTCCACCTTTCCTTAATCTCTCCTGTATCTCTGCGATCTTCTCTAGCTCATGCTCAATCTTACCACTTTGATCTCTAATAAAAACACAACATTGCTCTTTTAACTAGGGCACATACGCTAAAATATAGTCCAGAGCCATTCTATTCTGTAGGGGCATTAATCTAATCTGTACCTGTTCTTGATTAAGTAAATTAATGGATAAAATTAAGGCCATATCCTCCCTATACATTTTTAGTTCAGGGCTGTAAATACATTTTTACACAAGTTTCATTGGTTGGTGGAGGCACCTGACCCATAAATTGATTGTTGTTCCCAGTGTAATTTCCACCTACAGGAACCTCATTTACCAGTGGAATTCGGTTTAAAAGTTTAGAAACGTTTCCTGTAAACAAATTCAAATTAACATTTCATTTTTTAAATTCGGCATTAGTGTAAGGTATCCCTACTCAAGGGGTTAAATGTAATTCTCTCTTACATCCTTGGGGGCCACTAGAGTATGGCAGGGATTCATTGTATATATTCCCTTGTGACCTATTAACCTGTGTAGCATTGTGCGAGATTATATGATTGTCTGCAAAATAATGTGACCACAAAACAATAAACATTACAAATATTTCAAAACTAATCATCCCTTGTCATCATCTGGATGGCGTAGGCTGATCTTGCCTAGCGGGGCATACATCTTAAAAACACACTCTAAAGCATAAAAAAATAATATTGAGTCCTGAAAAAACAAATTGTTCGTTTTAAGACCGGGCCTTGATAATATTGAGTCCTGAAAAACAAATTGTTCATTTAAGACCGGGCCTTGCCTGAAGTCTTAATTCCTCGGTGGTTAAATGTTTTAGGATTATTGTGCCTAGATACACTAACTGTTGGTCAAAAACACTGGCTTGATGATTCTTTGTCTTTGTTAGCTGTTTACGGTGGTGCCGGCACTTTTTTCTTACGATGATGCTGCTTTGTATTCTCCTTGGTAGACTGTATAAGCTGCACCTAAGTTTGGAGAGACTTAAACATTTCATTAATAAAAGCACAAGGAGAGCACTTTTAGCCACTATAACTTAGTATCAGCACAATTTTTTTGTTTTTCACCACTGTCTTGGCATCCGCATATAAAATAAACACAAAAACACCTTGCTCACCAACTACAAAATAAAGAAATCAACGGTGCATAGGGAAGTATTGTAAGAGAACACTGATAAGTGATAAGAGGTTGTCACTAAAAGTCCCTAAAGCTTGCACTGATTGTAAACAGTAAAATATACATAAAGTACCAGTTAAATAACTAGTACCACTAATATCAAATTATTACAGACCAAATGGGAAATATCCACATAAACCTAACTATAACACAACTAAAACATATACAACTTTTTTACAAGCTAAAAACTGACGAAATGCATAAAATGACAACTAATAAACCATAAATAAAAGAGTCCCCATGTGAATGAAACGGACAGTATACGGTAAACAAAAATGCTAGTATGAACACGAATGTAAAGCCCTATCAGAACATGAGGGGCCAGTGTCCATAATATACTAACAATGCTAATTAGCTTCACCACAAAACACTGCAGAGTAGCAGCTTATCACATTAATACTTAGTTCCCAAACAGGCTCAAAATAAAGCTATCCAATAGTTATGCTGGAAAATGTAAAGAGGAGGGGTATATCCCTCTCTACATGAATATTCATGAAGTAACATGTTGCTATGTGTAGCAATGAGTAGACAGCACCAAAACACAACACAGTATGAATGGAGTCATATCGGCAAGGAATGCTCAAGGATAAATAACAAAACAACACACACAAGGTAATGTTGCAATGAACAAAATAGGCAGAGTCCGCATATAGACAGGTGTGTTATGGAAAATCATATAAATTATCCTCTCTTTTGTTCATATGCAAATCCTATGCCATGTGAACAATATACAACATAAAGGATGATGGTATTTAAAACATCAGCAGCTTGAGATTTAAATATATATATATATATCTTATACCAGTGTTTCCCAAACTGTGCGCCGCGGCGCCCTGGTGCGCCGCGGCTTGGCTAGAGGGGCGCCGCGATCAGGGCCGCCAGCAGCGGGAAACAAGGGCTGCTACAAGGGCTTTAAGTTAACTTAAAAAAAAAAAAAAAAAACCTTCGAGGAGAAGCAGAGGAGCGGTCACGTGACCGCTCCCATCCAATGGGGCTGCAGCCTGCCCGGCATTGCAACTACAGAGCCACCAGACAGTGTGTGTGTGTGTGTGTGTGTGTGTGTGTGTGTGTGTGTGTGTGTGTGTGTATGTGTGTGTGTGTGTGTGTGTGTGTGCCCCTCGCAGTAGATATCTAGCCACTCATGTCCAGTCAGTGCCTCCGTTTAAACGGTGTAGCTCTCCTTAGATAGGGATTCCCTATCCCCGCAGGGATCTCTGCCCTGTGCCAGGTCCCTGGACACAGTCTCCTCTTCAGTTACTATAACATAACCAGAACTCTCAGTAACTCAGGCTAGTACTAGAACTTGAACTCTTGCCAGACTCCTCCTTCACTTAGCAGAACTAACTTTAGACTCAGTGCTGTGCCTTATGTACACTCTGGAAGCTGACACACCTCTGACATCACTAACCATGGAGTCAGAGCATGTGACTACTCCCATCCATACACAGGGCACCCCACCAGGGTGTGAGGGCAAACCTCCATAATTACTGCTGGCATGCCCACAACTTACCAGGCCTTACTGTCAGCAGGAGAGATGACTGTAGCCATTTTACATGACCGCTACATATATATATATATATATATATATATATATATATATATATATATATATATATGTGTGTGTGTGTGTGTGGTGTGTATATATATATATATATATGTATGTGTATGTGTGGTGTATATATATGTATGTGTGATGTATATATGTATGTGTGGTGTATATGGGTGTGTGTGGTGTGTGATGTGTGTGTGGTGTGTGCGTGTGAATATATTTATCAAAGTTGCACAATGTTAATAAATAATTTATTCTCACATGTCTTTTTTTTTTTTTTTAAATATTATATAATACACACACACACACACACACACACACACACACACACACACACACACACACACACACACACACACACACACACACACACACACACACACACACACACACACACACACACACACACACTGACAGCTACCAAGTGACAAACACACAGTGATACCCGCCTCCCAAGCGCGCTTGTTGTCTCCTCTGCCAGGACAGCAAAAAGCTCCTGGTAGAGCGAGCGGCAGCAAGCAAGAGCGAGCAGCAGCACCTAAGCGCTTACTATGTCCCAGGCCGGAGGAACTATAGCCGCGCTGATTACAGATGCAGGGGCTTTGTGCATCTGTTCAGCGCGGCTCAGCGCGGCTCAGCGCGGCTCAGTGACGCTGAGTGCCCGACGGTGAGAGAGGGAGGCCCGGCGCGCACGCTGGAGGAGCAGCACCGGGAGACAGATGTCTCCCAGCAGCACTGCAGCCTCACACCCTCCCCCTCCCTCCCCGCAGCACACCGGCCCTCCCTCCCCGCAGCACACCGGCCCTCCCTCCCCGCAGCACACCGGCCCTCCCCCACGTGGGACAGGCCCCCGCAGCACTGACCTCCCCCGTGCAGAGACCGGGCCGTTCAGCCATACCCTCCCACATTCCCCCCCCCCGTATCTGTGTGTATTTATTTGTGTGTGTGTGTGTGTATCTGCATCTGTGTGTGTGTATCTGTGTGTGTGTATTTATTTATGTGTGTGTGTGTATTTATGTGTGTGTGTATTTATGTGTGTGTGTATTTATTTGTGTGTGTGTGTGTATTTATTTGTGTGTCTGTGTGCAGGGAGCTGCCTGCACGGATCTCATGCCTTTCCTCCCTTCCTGAGAGAGTGTGAGAGAGAGTGTGTCTGAGAGAGTGAGAGAGAGAGAGTGTCTATCTGAGAGAGGTAGAGTGTCTGTCTGAGAGAGGTAGAGTGTCTGTCTGAGAGAGTGAGAGTGTCTGTCTGAGAGAGTGAGAGTGTCTGTCTGTCTGTGAGAGAGTGTCCGTCTGTCTGTGAGAGAGAGTGTCCGTCTGTCTGTGAGAGAGAGTGTCCGTCTGTCTGTGAGAGAGAGAGACAGTGAGGTCAGAGAGAGAGAGAGAGAGACAGTGAGGTCAGAGAGAGAGAGAGAAAGCGAGAGAGAGAGAGAGAGACAGTGAGGTCAGAGAGAGAGAGTGAGGTCAGAGAGAGAGAGAGTGAGGTCAGAGAGAGAGAGTGAGGTCAGAGAGAGAGAGTGAGGTCAGAGAGAGAGTGAGGTCAGAGAGAGAGAGAGGTCAGAGAGAGAGAGAGGTCAGAGAGAGAGAGTGAGGTCAGAGAGAGAGTGAGGTCAGAGAGAGAGAGTGAGGTCAGAGAGAGTGAGGTCAGAGAGAGTGAGGTCAGAGAGAGAGAGAGTGAGGTCAGAGAGAGAGTGAGGTCAGAGAGAGAGTGAGGTCAGAGAGAGAGTGAGGTCAGAGAGAGAGTGAGGTCAGAGAGAGAGTGAGGTCAGAGAGAGAGTGAGGTCAGAGAGAGAGAGAGAGGTCAGAGAGAGAGAGAGAGAGAGTGGGGTCAGAGAGAGAGAGAGAGTGAGGTCAGAGAGAGAGAGAGAGAGTGAGGTCAGAGAGAGAGTGAGGTCAGAGAGAGAGAGAAAGTGAGGTCAGAGAGAGAGAGAGACAGAGAGAGAGTGAGGTCAGAGAGAGAGAGAGAGTGAGGTCAGAGAGAGAGAGAGTGAGGTCAGAGAGAGAGAGAGTGAGGTCAGAGAGAGAGAGAGTGAGGTCAGAGAGAGAGAGAGAGTGAGGTCAGAGAGAGAGAGAGAGTGAGGTCAGAGAGAGAGAGAGAGTGAGGTCAGAGAGAGAGAGAGTGAGGTCAGAGAGAGAGAGAGAGAGAGAGAGTGAGGTCAGAGAGAGAGAGAGAGAGTGAGGTCAGAGAGAGAGAGAGAGAGAGAGTGAGGTCAGAGAGAGAGAGAGAGAGTGAGGTCAGAGAGAGAGAGAGAGAGAGAGAGAGAGATAGAGTGAGGTCAGAGAGAGAGAGAGAGAGTGAGGTCAGAGAGAGAGAGAGTGAGGTCAGAGAGAGAGAGTGAGGTCAGAGAGAGAGAGTGAGGTCAGAGAGAGAGAGAGAGAGTGAGGTCAGAGAGAGAGAGCGAGAGAGTGAGGTCAGAGAGAGAGAGAGAGAGAGAATGAGGTCAGAGAGAGAGGGAGAGTGAGGTCAGAGAGAGAGAGAGAGAGAGTGAGGTCAGAGAAAGAGAGAGTGGGGTCAGAGAAAGAGAGAGTGAGGTCAGAGAAAGAGAGAGTGAGGTCAGAGAAAGAGAGAGTGAGGTCAGAGAAAGAGAGCGTGAGGTCAGAGAAAGAGAGAGTGAGGTCAGAGAAAGAGAGAGTGAGGTCAGAGAAAGAGAGAGAGAGGTCAGAGAGAGAGAGGTCAGAGAGAGAGAGAGAGAGTGAGGTCAGAGAGAGAGAGTGAGGTCAGAGAGAGTGAGAGTGTGTGAGAGTGTCTGAGAGAGACACCAACTGCGCACTGCAACTGTTAGGTATGTATATACACCTTTGTTTTTACTTTGGTGGCCGCGTAAAAATCCTGATCGCCTTGGGGAGCCTTGAAAAAATCCTGATCGCCTTGGGGAGCCTTGAAAAAATTCTGATTGCCTTGGGGAGCCTTGAACCGAAAAAGTTTGGGAACCACTGTCTTATACTATATTAGTGAAAGCACTGTATGCCTGCCTGCCTGCCTGGATGTCCGGTGTCCCTAGGGGAAATCTCATTGGTCCCTTGGCCCGCCCCCGCACACCTCTCATTGGCCTGAGGCGGAGTGACGGGCCAAAGGACACACAGGGACACACACACACAATCCCCTCCCGGTGCCCCTCACTCTCCCCCGTCAGCTGGACCGCACCTCAACTTCCACACACCCCCACCCTCCCTGTGCCTGAACTTACCTGGAGTCCCGTGTACACACACACACATTCCCACCCCCCCCCCCAAGCTCACACACACTTCACCCCCCCCCAAGCTCATCCCCCCCCCCCCCAAGCTCACACCCCCCCACCCCCCAAGCTCACACCCCGGCGCCGCTACAGTCAGCGGGGGAGCGGAGCGAGCACCCGGGACACACGCAGGGGAGCGGCCACAACACGCGGCCTCCCGCCTCACATCCACGTGGGAGCGGCCGGATGAGTGAGGCAGCGGCCGGATCAGTGAGGCAGCGGCAGGACGGGTGAGCTCCCCCCCCCCTCCACATGCTATGTGCTGCTCTTGCCCCTCCGCTCCCGGCTCCCCCCTGTCACCGCGTGACAGGCCGCGGGACGTGAGATGGGAGGGGGGATGCCCCTCCGGTCCCGGCTCCCCCCTAGGCCGCGGGACGTGAGATGGGAGGGGGGATGCCCCTCCGGTCCCGGCTCCCCCCTAGGCCGCGGGACGTGAGATGGGAGGGGGGATGCCCCTCCGGTCCCGGCTCCCCCCTGTCACCGCGTGACAGGCCGCGGGACGTGAGATGGGAGGGGGGATGCCCCTCCGGTCCCCGCTTCACCTTCTCCCCACCGTTGTCCCCGCTGCCTGCGCAGGAGGAGGGGGGGGGAGCGGGTGTTGGTGCTGGTGTGTGTAATTGTGTGAGACTGTGTGTGAGTGTCTGTGACTGTGTGTAAGTGTCTGTGACTGTGTGAAACTGTGTGTAAGTGTCTGTGACTGTGTGTGACTGTGTGTAACTGTGTGTGACAGTGTGTGTAAGTGTTTCACAGTGTGAGAGTGTGTGAGTTTGTGTAAGTCTGTGTAAGTGTCTATGACTGTGTGAAACTGTGAAAGTGTGTGTAAGTGTGTGTGACTGTGTGTGAGTGTGTGTAACTGTCTGTGATTGTCTGTAACTGTGTGTGTGTGTGTGTGTGTGTGTGTGTGTGTGGTGCACTGTGCAGTGTGAGCAATGAGCAGTGTGTCAGTGTGTGCAGTGTGAGCAATGACCACTGTGTGTGCAGTGTGAGCAGTGTGTGTGCAGTGTGCAGTGTGTGTCAGTGTGAGCAGTGTGTGCAGTGTGAGCAATGAGCAGTGTGTGTGCACTGTGTGCAGTGTGACCAATGAGCAGTGTGTGTGCAGTATGCAGTGTGTGTCAGTCTGAGCAGTGTGTGTGCAGTGTGCAGTGTGACCATTGAGCAGTGTGTGTGCAGTATGCAGTGTGTGTCAGTGTGTGCAGTGTGAGCAGTGTGTGTGCAGTGTGCAGTGTGTCAGTGTGAGCAATGAGCTGTGTATGTGTGTGTGTGCAGTGTGAGCAGTGAGCAGTGAGCAGTGTGTGTGCAGTGTGCAGTGTGTGTCAGTGTGACCAGTGTGTGTGCAGTGTGCAGTGTGTGTCACTGTGAGCTGTGTGTGCGCAGTGTGCGTCAGTGCGACCAATGAGCAGTGTGTGTGCAGTGTGTGTGTGCAGTGTGCAGTGTGAACAATGAGCAATGTGTGTCAGTGTGAGCACGGTTCACATCCCGGGCAACGCCGGGTCTCTCAGCTAGTATATATATGTAGCCCTCTTACCCCCACCCTATGTGAGATTGAGGTGGGTAGGTGTATCTGACTACTTATCAGTGTGGTGCGGTACCTGTTTGGCACCCAGGAGAGCTGAGCTTCCGCCACGGGGAACCTGGGGTATGTACTTACACTCGGTGCAGCGCCTCCACTGATGAGGGATCCCAACGGGGTGAGAGTGTGCCCTCACCAGAACCCACATACAGTAAATACACACTGTGTGAATAAACAGTATTTACTGAGCATAAACTGTAACTCCAATAACACATCTTTGCATAACATCAAAACAATATATCAATAACAGTGCATCACTCTGAATGCATACCACCCCCCCACCCACATGTCCATCATCACATTCCCCGCAGTCTCTTGAGTGTCCCCAACAATAAAGACCAGTGTGAGTGTGAGGGATAGCGCTTCCCTGTGTTGGGGCCCGGTGGTGCACTTAATATATACTACCTCCCTGACCAGTCCTGGTCAGGAAAATCCTTGGAACTCAGCAGCACCGCACAGTGATCCCACGGCGTGCTGCGCTGCTCTCTGCAGGAATGGATGCCCACGCTGCATCCACAGGAAAGGAATCTCCAGCCGGGATGCTTCTTTAACACAGTCTCTGAACACGCTGTCAGACAGTCAGATGCTGTCAGACAGCAACCCTCTTGCTGCTCTGAATAGGGTGAAGGAGTCCCTGTCCTAAGGCCAACCCTATACCATACAGCTTCCTCTGGTGTCATAGGGGATTAACTGGGCCCTGGGGTATACCTCTACCCTAGTCCCTGCATGCAGAATAACTCTCCCTGTAACTTCTGTCTGATCCCAGACTCTGGCAGCTCACCACGTGCAACTGGCACTGGTGATATAACACACACTGAACAACTAGAAAGCAACCCCCCTTCTTCCTATGAGGGGCCTCTCACTGACACAGCCAAAGCTAACTGCTGTGGCTGCACTTAAGGCCACACTGTGTCTTCTAGTCAGAGCACACAGCAAGGCAGCTGTGCCACTGACAAGATTACACACACCTAAGGGCAGGGTCCATATATAAGGGGCCTTCCCTAAGAACTTACCCACTAACCTAGTGGGGAGTGGGGCCTACCTGGGCCTGGGGTTTCTCTGGCCTAGTACAGCAGAGCCCTGCTCTGTGTACACTACCTTCCCCAATCTCTTCCTGGATCCAACTGCCAAACGTGGTCCCCGCAACATTGTAGCCTTCCTCCACAGGAGAAGCTGCAAAACCCTATTTGCTGGCTGGCTGCACATGATGTGGGTGAAAGGGCAATCCCCAGAGGCTGCTGGGAATTGTAGTCCACTCAGGACCTCTGTAGCATTGGGACCGCGTGCGCTATCCTTACTACGCCTGTGCAAAGCTGTAATGGTCGCCGCTATGCTTAACTGCGCCTGTGCGATCTGTAGAGAGCCTTCCTGCCTCTCTGCCTTATCGCAGGTGAACCGGGGAGCCAAAGGGGACCTGGCTACATATATATATATATATACAATGAATTTGACAATAGCTACTGCTTAAAAAATAAAATCTGGATTGCCTACAGTTGCATTCTTTAAAATGAGAGGCTATAGATGAGGGTTCACATTGAGACACCTTTTGGAGGGAAAGGAGAGGTAATGGTTAAAAGTTATAAAAAATACATCACATATGCAGTTAACTTTATGCTTACTTGTTTATATTGTAGTAATACAATAATTGGGGAAGGGGAAAGGGATAGGGGACCCTCGCATCAGCCTATGATGAAATGAAATAAACAACGGTGCAATAAAGGGAGAGAACAGGATAATTACTAGGAAACAAAGACACCCTCAGGGCAGCACTCGTTGTAAGTGATAATGAGATGATGATAAATTTAAAATTAAAATGCTTTAATTGTATTGGTTAAAATAAGTGTCAAAATCGTTGAAATAAATAAACAACTGACAGTGGTAAAACAACACACATAACAGACAAAAAATATATACAATACTTTAACTGAAATCTAGGGGGAAAGGTAGAGATCCTACCTATCTGCTAATTAGCAGTGATAAGCAATCAATGACTGAATAGTCAACCCCCTGGTTCAGCAATAACAAGGTTAAAAAGCCTGTAACATAGATACAGGTAACGGTGGACTGGTCATGCACAGATATATGCCAAAAGGCTATGCAAAATATAAAGCAATAAAGTGAGAGCTCACTAGTGATAATACAGCTACAGTGGGCTAAATTGTAGAAATAGCTCTGGTCGTGAAAGGTCCCCACTTAAGGGTTGAGATAGCCTAACTCTAAGTGGGTAAAATGGTGATACAAGTATTAATGAACAGTGCACACAAGAGCTCACAAAATGTGGTACTTAGCTCTGGAGCACGGATCTAGTCCGTATCCAGTTATAGCCCCCTAGTTCAGATGTGCCTTTCACGACCAGAGCTATTTCTACAATTTAGCCCACTGTAGCTGTATTATCACTAGTGAGCTCTCACTTTATTGCTTTATATTTTGCATAGCCTTTTGGCATATATCTGTGCATGACCAGTCCACCGTTACCTGTATCTATTTACAGGTTTTTTAACCTTGTTATTGCTGAACCAGGGGGTTGACTATTCAGTCATTGATTGCTTATCACTGCTAATTAGCAGATAGGTAGGATCTCTACCTTTCCCCCTAGATTTCAGTTAAAGTATTGTATATATTTTTTGTCTGTTATGTGTGTTGTTTTACCACTGTCAGTTGTTTATTTATTTCAACGATTTTGACACTTATTTTAACCAATACAATTAAAGCATTTTAATTTTAAATTTATCATCATCTCATTATCACTTACAACGAGTGCTGCCCTGAGGGTGTCTTTGTTTCCTTGTTTATATTGTATGCTTTGTGAAGTACTGAGTATACTTTTGACACTATTCAAATACAGAAATACATATTAAATATTATTGTATTATTAATAAAACAATTATAACAAATAGAATTAAAAACATCTCCTAATTAGAACAAATAGAATTGAAATGTGTTTACTGGTTTCTGTGTAAAGGAAATTTGGATAATGTATGTGGGGATTATAAACCCTTCTTGTAATAATTCCTCCATAATAGGGACTATGCCATGTAAAGCATGTCTGCTGAGTGGGTATTGGCCAATTCTGGGGAGGATAGCTTTGGGAAATAATTTAACCTGTACTGGTGCAGCAGACCAGACGTACCCAGTACTGTTGCTGGGAGACGCCCATAAACTATGAGGTATTTATCCTAAATGGATACAGTAACAGAAAACACAATAAATAAGCATAATTTCACACTTCTCTGATACAGAGCAAAATGAACTTTACAAAAAATAAAATAAAACCCAAAACAGACCTGTTTGATCCTGCAAACTCAGTCCAAAAATAAATAAATTACAAAATCATTCTCTTTCCCCATACTATAACTAAGCTGCTTTTAAAGCTGCAGTTCAGTCTTTCTTTTTTTTTTTTATTTATTTTTTTACTTTAATAGTTTAATGTGGGCAATCTCTATTTACCTAAAGAACTGTATAGCTGTCAGTCAATCCGTTCTCCATGTCTTGATCGGCGAAATTTTTGTGACGTATTAAAAGCTGGGTTTTGTTTATAATTTGCCTCCGGCAGTCAGTGGAAGACTCATGAATATTCATGAGTCTCCCAGTGACGTGTGCTCGCTCCCGATCTGCCGCTGTGTGGTGCCCCCTTCTGCCCGATCCCTGTGGCTGTCAGCCTGCGCGAGATGGAGGGGGCTTGTGCCGCCAGTGGGGAGGGGGGAGCAG